>NC_081427.1:55754967-56022467 GCF_949786415.1 Peromyscus eremicus
GGACTGCAATTAGAAATAGGAAAAAAATCTCTCTGTAACAGCCAAGAAAATGTAAGGACTTTCAGAAATTAAGTATCTCAGATACCTATGTGAGATGTGAGATTCATTTCTAAGCAGGAATTAAATACAATACAGTTCTCTACAATTTACAGTCCAACTTAGAGATACTTAAAACAGATTGTAGACATTTTCATTTAAAATATTCAAAATTCAACAACTTGGCCTTGAAATGCAAATGCATCTGCTCTTCTCATTTACTTGCTCACACCCAGAAGTCTGGTACAAAAAAGTTGATGTTAGTGATTAATTTAAAGGCCTTGCAACAAATCAAAACAAGAAAAGCTTTACTAACTGTTTCTTACACTACAGCTTTTTATAGTCTCTCTTTCTCCAAGTTCCAGTATCTTAAAACAGGCAGCACCATTTTATTACAAAGACATCATAAAGCAGAATCCTTTACAGTATTGACATAATATATGCTATGTCATGGATAATAAATGGATGCTCATTATCAACAGCGTATCTCTTTTAACTCTCATAGTTTCCATTAAATAAATTCCATAATAAATTACAGAAATCAGTCCAAGGAAAAAGAAAATCCAGTAAACAAAGAAATCTCAATTTCATTGTTACTCAGTGTAAATAATGAAGAAGACTCATTGCTTGAGATCTATAACTGCAATAGTTTTAACAAAAATGAGAGCTGCAGAATATCAACCACAGTCCCCTATTAAAAGCATAACTAGACTGCCACTTTAGTACACATACATAGTGCTCAATTATTTCTGTTTTTATTTCAAGTCAAATCTATCATCAAATATGTTAATGTGAAAAGAGAAAAACTCAGAGAAATCAGTAATAATTCTAAAGGAACAGTAATTATTTTGAACATGAAAAAGCGACAATATTAATTTGAATTTAAAATATGTCTTCTGAGGGCAGAATATAGTAGAGGTAGATGGAAATGGGGAAATTATAATCACAATACAGTGGTGTGTTTATTAGTATAGTTTTAGGGCTAATCCTTGAAAGGAATGCTAGTCTTTTTCTTAATCTCACTTACTCTCCCACATGAAAGAAACCCAACTCACAACCTTTAGCCACCTACCCATGACTATTTTGAAAATACCAAATTCTACCTAAGACTGCCAACCCAGATTTCAAATAGTTACCATAGGAATGCCTTTCCTTTTCAAAATATTTGTTTTAATATTCCCCCCTTTCACTGTTCTGTAACAAAAACCTCTTCTTTCTTAAGTTTGCCGAAGTTTATAAGGAGTATTCCTGAACATGCTTTACACAGATAGAAAATGACATCTGGCCAAGGGCACATATTAGAAATATATATAAAACAAAGTATATCTCTAAACATCACAGTAATGAGCCCATACCTTTATTATATTAGAACACTCCTTTCTTACAAAAAGCAAACAGAAAAACCACAACAATCACACACACACACACACACACACACACACACACACCAAACAACCAAATCAAAGAGAATAAAGCAGGCTCTCTGTCCAGTAGAGGGAGTCATTAACACTTTTCAACCACTGTGTTTGGAAAGCTGACAAGGGTTACTATTGGTCAAAGCACAATAGTAACCTTTAGACTAATTACTTTATCCTATGTGCTTGGGATTTTTATATTTAAGAATATTATAACTTAAATCATATAGTTCAAAGCTATTAATTTAATAAAATAATAGAAATGCCAACAAACTTAACTACCTTAAGTTATTAGGTAAATTTTATAGTTTAATGATATGGGAGATTAATTTAAATATTATCATTTTGCATCATTAACCCATCTAAACCCTAAAAGAAGTGGCATATAAATATAATAAATATTGGATTTAAAAATTTAAAGCATTTGATTTAAAAGTTATTTTTCCTGGGCTGGAGAGATGGCTCAGTGGTTAAGAGCACTGGCTGCTCTTCCAGAGGTTCCAAGTTCAATTCTCAGCAACCACATGGTGGCTCACAACCATCCAAAATGGGATCCAATGCCCACCTCTGGTGAGCAAAGGAACATACAGACAAATCACTCTTTTTTTTTTTTTTTTTTCTCGAGACAGGGTTTCTCGGTAGCTTTGGAGCCTGTCCTGGACTAGCTCTGTAGACCAGGCTGGCCTCGAACTCACAGAGATCCACCTGCCTCTGCACCCCGAGTGCTGGGATTACAGGCGTGCGCCACCACCGCCCGGCTGACCAATCACTCTTATAAATAAATAAATCTTTAAAATAAAACAAACAAACAAACAATGATCTCTGGCAAGCAACACAGCAAAGAAACTGAGGCAAAAATTAATTTCCATATAGTGTCAAAAATTACAGTTATTATTTTAATTATGGTAAAGGAGAAAATATAAGAATGTTAACATAAAAATATAGGACATTTTTCTGAAATTGAAATTCTAAAGCCCAATCAACTGAATTGTAAACTGTTGTGAACATCAGTCTACCACCCATAGTATATGGAAGCAAACCCTATGAGAAGCAAGATGCTGTATCTTAAGAGGGCAATGGAAATCTGAGTGGCTAGACAGATGTTTCAGCAGTCAACCACCACCTGTGACTCCAGGTCCAGGGACCATACGCCCTATTCTAGAGTCCACTGGCACCCATACTCACATGACATAATTAAAAACAATTTTCATCTTTTTAAAAAGTATGTTTAACACATTTATTCCAGAAAGCTACATTGAAAATCATACTAAAAGCAACAGTAAAGGCTAAGAGTTAGGGTTTCTTTATACTAGCATGAGTGCTATACATGTATTACTATCTTATTTAACTCTTTCGCATGAGATGGCAATATACTGTGATATTCATTTTATAGATGATCTTTATGTACTATGTTCTGGGATTAAACATACCCTCCAGGTACCCTGGCTTACAGTAGGTACTGCATTCTAGACTCTCAGAGAGAGGCAGGTGTTGGAAGTTCTGGCAGTCGCCACTGACAAAGGATCAGCTGAGCAGTTGAAGCAAGGGCAAGAAAAAGACAGAAAAGGAAAGGATGAGGAGGCAAAGAGGGGAAGCCAGAGAAGAAAAGGAAAAAGAAAGGGAGCTGCTAAAAGACTGTAATGGGCAAGAGAAGAGAATCTACAGACCTGACCCTCAGACCTCAGGCTAAGACTGCTACAAGGACCTTGGATCCTGATGCCCAAGGCCTGCACGGGGACTAACTATAGCGCTTACAGGATTAGAGTACCAATAAAAATGGCCTGTAAGGGCTAACTAATTAAGGGGTGTCTCTCGCTGCTGCTTCCTATTTACTGTCGAAAGCTGTTAGAGACCAGTATTTGAAGTGTTTCTGGAAAGGAGCAAGTACTTCTGAGCCATCTCTCATTCTGTATCTGTTAAACAGCAAAGGACCATCTCTCCCTCCTTCCAACTGTGGCAATCACTATTTCGGCTCTATGTTTGTCTACATACAGTGGCCTTCAAGGTTATTCTTCAAAATAGCCAATCAAGTCCTTTGTCCATTCCTGAACTGTTTTTGATGCTGTGGTTAGGTTTTAGAAGTTCTCTGTATAATCTGAATATTATCAGAAAAATGCAAGTATTTTTTTCAAAGGTAAGATCTACTATATGAAGAGTGTTTTAATGCAGCAAATGTGTCAACTTCCATGATGTTGAACTTGTCTGTTTTCTGTTGCTGGCTGAAACTTTGGAGTCGCACCTAATAAATGACTGCTAGACCCAACGTTATGAACATTTTGCCAAGTTTTCATGATGATTTTAGGAATTTCCTTTATGGATGCCCAATCTTTTGACATTTCAAGATGATACTGTACAAAGCTCCCACATGAAAATTTTTTAAAAGGTCACAAAATAAATCTCATAATGTATTGGAAGTAATTTTATTATTTGGTATTGAGCCACATTCATAGCTATCTTGAAGTGCATGCAATCTATGGCCTGTACCAGCTAGATCTCTGATCCATGTTGAGATCATTGTTTTCAATATGGTATAAGGCAAGGGACCAAATATTTTGATTACTATGGCTTTGTAGAAGGTTTTGATAACCAAGAAGCATGATTTCTCTATTTCAGTTCATTTTAAAGCATGTTTTGGCTATATGGTGTCTCGCCAGGTTCCAAATAAACGTTGGACAGAATTTCTATTTCTACACAGAAATGTCATTAGGAATTTGAAGGCACTGTATTAGACACACAGCCATTTCAGGTAAACATGAAATAGTAACAATATTAAGTTATGCAAATATAGAGCACATGTTGCCTTTAGCATCTTCTTTCACGTTTTAAAATATTTTTATTTATGTGTATGTATTTGTGCGCTTTTTGTGTGCAGACAAATATGGAGACCAGGTGTTGGATCCTCTGAAGCTGGAGCTATAGGCAGTTGTGAGCTGTCAGACATGGGTACTGGGAGCCAAACTTAAATGCTCTGGAAAAGGAGCAAGTACTTGTGAGCCATCTCTCCAGCCCCACTCCCTTCCTTCCCTTTCCTTTCTTGCAATAGTTCAATTTCCTTTATTAACTTGAGAACTGTAGTGGTTTGAGTAAGAATGGCTCCCATTAGGCTCATATATTTAAATTCCTGGTCCCTAATTGGTTGAACTGTTTTAAGAAGGATTGGGATGTGTGGGCTTTGGGAGGAGGCTTGCCACTAAGGGTGGAGCTTTGAGATTTCCTAAACATAAGCCAGGCTCGGTCTTGGGATCTCTGATCCCTGATTGTGGATCAGGATGTAAGCTTTCCTGCTGGCCTGCCTGGGGCAAAGTTCCACAACATCAGGCATAATTCAATGAGTGCACCTTCTGAAACTGTAAGCAAGCCGCCAAGTAAATGCTTCCTTTTCTATGTTGCTTTGGTCATGGTGTCTCTTCACAGCAACGGAACAGTAACCAAGACAAGTTGGTACCAGGAGTAGCATATTACAGTGACAGGCTTGACCATACTGCTTGTTGGTGGAATGTGAAATTTGGGACTTTGGATTAGAAAAGGAGCTGAATGCTGTAGGCAGAACTTTATGCACCAGTCTAGTAGAAATGTGGAATATTGTCATGCTGAGAGCAATGTGGACTTTGGAGGCCCAGCTCAAGGTTTCAGAGGGAAACAATATTAGTGGTTAGGGTACAGACTACTCTTGTAATATTTTTACCAAAGAATGCGGTTGCTTTTTGCCTTGTCCTAAAAATTTGCCCGAGGCTAAATTGAAGAGTTTTGGACTAATATTGAAGGAGGAGATTAAGCCAACTTAGTAATGACTGTGTCACATGATTATTAGTAATCGTTCTTATGCAGATCTACAATGAAAAGAGCAAATGGGGTAAAAAGAAATACAAAATGTACAGTTTAAGGAGAAATAGAGCCCAAGAGAATGTAATGTTGAATCCAAGCCTTGGGCTCAAGGATATCATTAGTTTAAATAAAAGCCTGATGCTAAATAGTATAGAGGGAGTGGTGTTCTCAGGGAGAGATCACTTCCAGCTAATCCTGCAATTTGTGAAAAGAGCAGGCTTTATGAACTATGTTTTCAAAGAGCAATAACAAAGGAAATTTCATGCAAATATAATTCAAGGAGGGGGTCAAATTATATCCCAAGCAAGCAAGCAAGCAAGCAAAAACTTGGCAGCTTTGGTTCTGGCTTTGGTCAGGAAAGATACAGGAGTAAGCAGTTGTGGAATCTTCCTCAGAGGTTAAGGAAAGCTGCTAAGGCCAAGTGAGTGGCAGGGGAGTCTCTGCAAGGAGGCCCGGAGAAGCCACTGTGAGAATCTTTGAAGGTGAAGCCTGAATTGCATTGGAGACCTCAAGATGTTGAGAGATGGCTAGAGCCATGGGATACTTGCTAGGTAGAGCTGCAGACAGGGTGTGGAGCCCAAGGGAGGTGTGCTGCAGTCAACGAAGCTGGAAGGAGTGGGAGACTTGAAGAGCTACTACCTAATAAATCCTTTAGTATAAGATACAGAGCTACAGGATTTGGAGTTTGTCCTGCTGGGTTTCAGGCTTGCTTTGGCCCAGTATTTCCTTACTACACACTCTTTCCTCCCTTTTAGAACAGTTATATATTTTCTGTGCCACTCTATGTTAGAAGTATGTAATCTGCCTTTTCATTTTATAGGTGTTATAGTTAAGAGATTGGCTTGAGTCACAGAATAGATTTTTTTTTACTTTTAAACAGTGTTTAAAAAGTCTATGGAGACTTTTGAAGTTGGACTGAATGCATTTTGCATTATGATAATGGCTAAAAGACAAAGGGGGCAAGGGGCAGAATGTAGCAGTGTGAATTGAGAATGGCCCTCATAGGCTCATATATTTGAATACTTGGTCCCTAGTTGGTAGAACTGTTTTAGGAGGGATTAGGAGGTATGCCACTAGTGGTAGGCTTTGGGGTCTCCTAAACACATGCTAGGCCCAGTCTTAAGCTCTCTGCCTCCTGCCTGTGGATCAGGATGTAAACTCTCAGCTACTGCTCCAGCACCAAGCCTGCCTGCCTAGGCATGCTTCCTGTCATGATGTTCATGAACTAACTTTCTGAAATTGTAAAGCAAGCCCTCAATTAAATGCTTCCCATTTCTAAGCTGCCTTGGTCATGGTGTCTCTTCATAGCAATACAACAGTAACTATGACAGGACTGTTTTATTCTATCTTCTTTGGCCTATACCAGTTGAACACATGTCATGTATGCTATAATTCTCAAAAATACAATTCTTAGAAATATAAGAATGTTACAAACACTTCAGGACTACTATACATGCATGTTATACATCAAGAAAGATACCATGATGCAGAGGACACTCCCAGTAGTTCTACTCCAGTACTTCTTAAAACCAGCAAGTGCTCTTAAGAGCCATCTCTCTAGCATCCCTTTCATTTCCTTTGACAGTCTTCATGACTGTTCAAGTCTATTTCAGTTAATTCCTAAGTATTCTTTTTGATGTTATTGTGAATTTAATTTTTGTTATTTCCTTTTCAGATTGTCATCGTTACTGTATAGAGATGTTAAAGGTTCTATAACATTCCCAAATAGCACCATTGACTGTAGACCAAGTGGTCAAATACATGAGCCTATGGGGGACATTTCTCATTTAAATCATCACATTTCAGGCTAGAGAGATAGCTTAGCAGTTAGAAGCACTGGTCCTCTTCCAGAGGACTTAGGTTCAATTCCCAACACACAACATGGTGGCTAACCATGATGTGTAATTCCAGTCCCAGGGGATCACATGCCCTCTTCTGGCTTCACAGGTACCAGGTACGCACACGGTAAACAGACATAAATGCAAACAAAATGTCCATACTCATAAAATAAGTAAATAAAAATTAAAAACAAAACCATCACATAAAACCACAACACAATCATATTATAATGAAAAATACATTCAGTGCAATTTTAAAAGTCCCTACAGTATTTCATTCTTAACACTGTTTCAAAGTCTAAAGTGTCTTTTGAGACTTAGGGCAAACTCTTTACTGTGAACTCCTGTAAAATCAAAAAGCATGTGGCAAAATTCCAATATGCCATGGCATATAATATATATTCCCATCCCAAAAGGAAGGAAAAGGACACAATGAGAAAATACTGGACCAATGCAAGACCAAACACATCAGGGCAAACAACAAATTATGTAGCTCCATGCCCAATGTCTGGGACTTTAGTTTTAAAGGGCTTAGGTGGATCTGCCCCTCCAGGTTTGCTGTATACAAGATACATCTCTTTCTTGGGCTGATTACACTCCCTGTACAAAGCATGAGATGATGTCTCATGGTTCTGGCATCTCCAACATCTGGGGGCTCCTCTATGGTGATATTTTATTTGTATTGAAATGTGATTTTATTTGTATGTTAATAAATAAAGTTGCCTGGGGGTCAGAGCTATTAGCAAGCCATAGCGAAAGCTGGGCGTTGGTGGTGCACGCCTTTAATCTCCGCACTTGGTAGGCAGAGCTAGGTAGATCTCTGTGTGTTCAAGGATACAGCCAGCATGGAGACACACACATGCCTTTAATCTCAATACCAACCACAGAAGACCTGGAGGTCTGTACACACAGGCAGTGATGAGGCAGTCATGTGGTTGGGTTTACAACCAATGAGAAGGCAGAACAGAAAGTCTTTATAAAGACAGACACACAGGAAGTAGGTTTCTTTTGGAGAGGTAGGACTACTGCGAGAGGAAGGGTAAGGTTTTTAGCTCTTAGCTCTGACCTCTTGGCTTTCTTCTTTGCATTGGCTCTGTGTTTCTTATTTAATAAGACGGTTGGTTACATCTACACTCCTCCTCAGGCCAGACTTCACTCATTTTTTTTCCTTTGAGTTTTTTTTCCTATATACTTCATATATGAGCACTGCGTCTGTATCACTCCCACACCTCCCTTCCACAACTCCAACTTCTCTCAGGTTCCCTTCCCTCCCCAGTTAATGATTTCTTGTTTAATTATTATTGCTACTTACACATATACATCTGTATATATGTGAGCATATATATACATTCAATGTATGTATAATTTATTGAATCCAATTATCTTTGCTTATTTATTTATGCTGATCACTTGGGACTGGACAACCTATGTGGAGCTTGTCCTTGGAGGAAATTGATTTATCCCTTTCTCAGCAGCCAACAACCACCTGTAGCTCTTCTTCAAGGGGTAGGATCATGTAGAATTTCTTCTGTTTGTACTGGTATGTCAAGTGGTGATGGTGTTATGCTGGTCTTTTCAGGAAACCATCTTCTTGAGAATTCATGGGTGCATTTTTCATGTCATGTCTAGAAGACACTACTGAACAGTAGACAACTTTGACTTCTGGTCCTTATAATCTTTCCATTCACTATTCCAAGATTTTCACTGAGCCTTAGGTGTAGGAGTGAGTTGCATTGCAGATGTATCAGTTAGGGTTGAAAACCCTAAAGTCACTTATTTTCAACATTTTGGCCAGTTGTAGATCTCTATAACAGTCTCTATGTGTTACAAAAAGAAGCTTCTTTGATGAAGAGTTGAGAGCTATCCTTAAGCTGTATTTAGTATAAGTATTTAGAAAACAGAGGTTATATTGTTTTCAGAACCTGGAAGTAGTAGGCTCTCCTCTAGGATCTATGGCCTCTCTAGTAGCTGGCTAGTTTTAGAGCAAAATTCCTTCCTACTGAGTAGGGCTGAAGTCTTATTAGACAGTTGTTGGTTATCCCCAGGACAATACTATACTACTGCACTATTGCAGATATCTTGCTGGTCCAATCATCATTGTGGTTTATAGGCTTTCCAGTTGGTTAGGACTGCCAATGGCTCCTCTCCCTTGAAAACTTGCTCAGCACCTTTTAAAACTATGAGAGTCGCCACTCAGGAGGAGGGCTTCCAGGCCAGTTCCAGCCTGATTCCTCCAAGTCCTATGTCTGAAGTGTGCCAAACTTTGGTTTCACAGCTCCACCCAATAAGCTTTTAGGGTCTCTGATTAGTGACGCCAGTATGGCCACATGTTACCTGGCATCAGCATCTCTGAAACCTAGAAGGAAGAATCCATGAATGCTCACTCTCTGTTTTTCATGTTTCCAAGAATCAATTGCTTTTTTAGGATTTCTTTTTTTCATAAGCTAGAAGCTTAGCTGAATGAGATCTTGCCAAGAGGGCACCTTTCCCATTGTTCCAGCGGAGAGCAGGAGGCTTCTCCTTAATAATGCCAATCTCAACAATTACAGCCTCAAAGCAAGTACCTTGACTGTAACACTAAGCTTCCTAGTGCTCTTTTTCTTTCCAAACTGTACATTTTGTATTTCTTTCTGTCCCACTCATTCTTTTTCATCGTATTTCATTGCATAAGAACTGTAAGTAAAAACCATGCCATAGACCTGATACTATGCTATCTTGAAATTAACTTGCCCAAAGAATTTAGTCCATTACTTTTTAATTTAGCTTCAGGGGAGGTCTTAGCATACACCCGAAGAAGGCAGACAGATTCTTTACCCAAATTTCACATGAATGTCCTCTAGCCCAGTATCTAATGTAGACATTGCTTCCCTCTGAAATACCATGACCCAGGCCTCTATCTTCTGAATTCCTCTCAGTACGTACTGTCTTCCAGGCACCTAACAACTCTGCTGACAACACTCAACTGCACTTTTTAGTCCAAAGTTCCAAACACAAGGTCAAGTTATTCACAGTAACAAACTATTTCTGATAACAACTTCCATATTGGTTGCTTTTGTGTTGCTATAGTGAAACACTGTAACCTAAAGCAAGTTGTAGATGAGAGTGCTTCATATGGCTTATGGTTCCAGAGGGAGAGTCCACAATGGTGAGGAAGGCATGGCATCAGGCAACCAGCCCAGGTAACGAGAGAGCCTATTTTTAACCACATGCAGAAAGCTGAGAGTGTAATGGATAACCTTGCTCAAGTTGACTCTGTCTGAAATCAACTAAATCCCAAGAAGCTTGGGATGCCTATGAGGAAGGGGTTTTTGTTTGTTTGTTTTTATTTTTGTTTTAATCAGGTGCTAGAGTCCTGGAGGACTCCTGGAATGCTGCTGGTCTTTAGTCTTTTTTGGAATTCTGAAGAAGAAGGTTCTAACACCAGATTGGGACTGTTGAGACATTCAGGGCCTTTCTGGTGGGAGACAGTCATTGTTAGACTACCTGTACCTTTTCCATAGCCTGTAAGCCACTCTGACAAATCTACTTTTTATATGTTTTCCTCTGCCTTGAATTTCTCCTTCTAATTGTTAGTTTTTATTTCCTGTATTTTGACACATATATCTGTGCACCTGATGTGCAAACAGCTCAGCCTGTGGGGACATAGTTCATTCAACTTACCACATGCTTGTATCATCAATTTATTCATTTTTAGCTAGGCTACCAATCTGTTGGCATATTATTTTTTGTAGTATTCTCCCACAAGCCTTTTTGTAAACTAGTAGTAATGTTCTCTTTTCCATTTCTGTTCTTAGTGTTCTCCTTTTATCTTTTAATATCCTTGGCTAAAGGTCTGTCAACTTTGACTGTTTGCTAAGAGAAAACTTCTGGTGTCAACGCTTTTTGTTTTTCTATACTATCCTCTGTGGTTCCCCACTCACCACCATCATCAGTTGTTTGCTGTTGTTCTTGCCTTGAATTCTTCTGCTGCTTGCGCTCAGTTTGTTTCCCCAAGTTGTAAAATTAGTTTGTTCCTTTGCAATCTTTTGTTGTTAATACTTTAGAGGTATACATTTCTTCCTAAGCACTAATTTTGGTATGTTGTGGTTTCACTTTGTTTGGTCTTCAAGCAGTTTCTCATTTTCCTTGGATTTATTCTTCTGTCCATTGGTTGAGAGTATGTTGTTTACTTTCTTTTTCTGTTAGGAATTTCAATGTCTATCCAGCTATGGTTTTTAATTAACCAAGACACAGAATTATCACACATGATCTGTTCTAGAGAATGTTCCAGATACATCTGAAAAGCACACATACTATTTATTAGATCTAACTGGTCTTTTTACTATGCCTACTTGGTCTACCCACTACTGAAAGTGGGTATTGTTATTTTCAATCATTAGTACAGAAATCTGTTTTTTCCCTTCAATTGTTAGTTTTCCTTGCAAGTATTTTAAAGGTCTGCTAATAGGTATGTAATTATTATATCTTCTTGTTGTGTAGTTAGCCTTTTATTAACATACACCATCCTCTTTTGTTTCCTGTGACCTGTTCTGACTTAAAAGTCTGTTTTATTTGATACAAATATAGCCACTTAGATTGGTTATTATTTGGATGGATTTCCACCCTCTCCCCCCCAATACTTTTATGGTTTATTTTGGAGCTAAATTGAGTGGCTTGCAAACAACAAGTAGTTGGAATATGGTTTTTTTTTTTTTTCACTCTGTCAATTTCTATCTTTTCACTGGAGAGTTTGTTTAAAATAAATACTGATAAGGAAGAATTCTCATTTCCATTTGTTTATGTTTTCTAACCTTTTTCTGATTCCATGTTTCATGCTTACTGTGTTCTTTTGTTTAGCTGATTTGGGGAAATGTTTTGAGTTTATTTTTTAATTTTCTTTTATGTATCTTCCTTTTTTTCTTTTGAGGTGCTTGGGATCAAACCTAGAACCGCTAGACATGCATTTTACTGAGTTATAACCTTCTATTTATACATTTCTTATAGCTGTTTTCTTTGTGGTTATGGAATTGCAGTATAAACACCCTAAAGGTGCAATAATCCAATGAGAATTCACATCTACTTAATTACCTTCCACAGATAGTGTGAAATGATAAACCACGTCATTGTGATGATTGTCATGGCTGTCAACTGACTGCATTTGGATTCAACTAAAACTCAAGTCTGGCCACTCCTGTGAAGGATTTTCTTGAGCAAGTTATTTGGAGCAGGAACACTGATCCTAAAAGTGACGAGTACTCTCTGATGGCAGCCCAGATAAAAGAACCTGGAAGAAGGAAACTGCTTTTTGCTTGTCCTCACTCTCTGGCAAGTTCATCTACCCTGTGCTTTCACCATTCCTTCACTGGTAGTAGAACCTGTTTCTTCAGGATTAAAAGTAGACTGAAGACCAGCAGATCTCCAGGAATCACCCAAGCCTCCAGTGCCAGACTGGGGCTGCTGAGATGTCCAGCTTTATACACTGAACCTTGTACACCAGAGTCTCGCCCTCAGTGGGAGGCAGCCGCTGTTGAGCTACTCAGACTGCATTCAGTAAGCCAATCTAGTAAATCTCCTTTTTAATACATGTATTCATTCTATCAGCTCTGCTCTTTTAGAGAAGCCTAATAGAGTCACAGTAGTACTAGATCTTAGACTAATAATCATCCTTGAAAAATATGGAATAGTCTCTTATGTAGAAAACAAGAAGTAATTACAAACTGTTGTTAAAATATGGCTAGCTTTTATAATTGCTGTGTTTTTACCTTTATTGAGATCTTTATTTCTTCATATGACTTACTGTCTAGTTTGCTTACACCTTACCTTGCAGGATCCCATAAACAGTTCTTGAAGTATGGGTCAAATGATAATAAACTCAGATTCTCTTTATCTGAGAATGTATTATTTTTTCTCTCACTTTTGAGGGAAAATTTTTGCTAGGTATAGAAATCATAAGTTGATAGCCATTTCCTTTTAGTAATCTGTATAGACAGGCCTGCTGCATTCTGGCCTCCAAAGTGTGATGACAAATCTGCTGACAATATTGAGACTCTTTTGTGTATGATGAATTCTTTTTCCTCTAGTGGCTTTCAGAATTCTCTTTGTCTTTGGGAAGTTTGGTTATGGCATGTCTTGGTATATACACATCTTGTAGGCCTCTGAAAGTTCTTAAATGCGTATTACATTTGTCTTTCATCAAATTGAGAGTTTTCAGCTGCTTTATTTATTTTGTCCCTTTATCCCGCTACAACACTTACAATGTGTGTGTTGGTCTGCATGTTACTGGCCCTGACTCCCGTGGGCTGTGCTGTTCATTTCTTTCAGTCTTTCTTTTCTGCCAGTCAGATACATTTCTACTGTCATGGTCAACTTCAACTTTGCAGGTCACTTTTTCATTTACTGTGTGTTTCAGCTACAGACTATCTCTACGCTTAGATTCTCTATCTATTGATAATTCTATTTTCTTAACAGTCTTTGTTTCCTTAGAGCATCATTAAGGCAGCTGCTTTAATGTTTTTCTCTGCCAGATTAACCTTCAGACTTTTCTCAGGGACAGTTTGTTTTGTTTTGTTTTTCCTTTGAAAGCTTTATACTTTCCTGCTTCTTTGTAAGTTGCAAACTGGAATATTTAAATCTAGCAATGTGGCAACTCTGTCAACTGAATGCTCTTCCTTCAAAGCTTTGACACTGTGTTATGGTGTGTTTATGTTACTGCCATAGGCTGCCTCTGTGCCTAGGATAAAGCTGAGCTGTAAAGGTAAAGTTGTTTTAGGTCTTTCCTGAGCTTGTGTTGTTTCTTGTCTGTGCAAGTCACTTTCTTTCCTTCCCTTTTTTTTTTTTAAACCGTTTATCGATTCTTTGTGGATTTTACATCACGCATCCCAATCCCAGCAAGCCACTTTCTAACTTCCCTTTTATACTCAACAGTTTAAAAACTCTTCATTTTTTTTCATTTGGCCACCAAAAGGGGAAAGAAAAACAAAAAGTGAGGAAATGGAACTGAAAATCACTTCAAAAGGCTGGACAGATGGCTCAGTAGTTAAGCTGCTCTTCCAGAGGACCCGGGTTCAATTCTCAGCACCCACATGACAGTTCACAACTGTCTGTAACTCCAGTTCCAGGGGACTGACACCCTCACACAGACATACATGCAGGAAAAACACCAATAAACATAAAATAAATAAATTAGTTTTTAAAAAACACTTCAAGAGAAAGGGGAAAGACTTGCCCTAAGTGGGACTATGGATGTAAAAACCACTGCCCACTTCTTTGTTTGAAGCTCTAATAAAGAACAGCAATAAAATCAAAGACAGAGTCCCCACTCATAGGACAGGGTTCTGTGTGCTCAGCCTGGCTTCCACAAACTAGGTGCACAGCTGACAGCCATGGGCAGGAGGAGAAACTGCTACTGGTACAGGGGCTAAAATAGCCCAAATTCACAATCGTCTGCCATTTATGCCCGTCCTGAATCCTAGACACTGCAAGCCTGCCACAGACTCCAGACTTTCAAAGCAGTTACTCACATTAGACAGATTTTGTAGTACGATGTTTTTATAGGTGTCAAAAAGGATTTCTGCTGTGACATCATCAAATTCTCTCCAATAAATAATGGCTTGAAGGGAAAATGTACATGAAAAAAATGAATGTTTTTAAATGAAGAGTAATTGTTTAAGTTTTAAGACTAGAGGTAGATTTTTCTATTTTTTTCTCTTGTAATTAAAACACCATGGAGTCTATAAAATACATTTAAGAGACAATTTGCAGGGTGGATTTAAAACACAAAATAAGACCTGTCAGATTTAGCCTTATGGGAAAGATTTTCAACTATGAAGCCATGAAAAAAAAGGTGAAATTAATTAGAAAGAGATGGTATTATAAACATCTTAGGATGCTACTTTTTTGGATAACATCCTAATTAATGATGAATGGTCACATGATTCATTAAGTTTCATCTGTATGTAAAGTGGGAGTAACACTTATTTTTGAAGGTACTCTAAAAACAATACTCTTAAATGTCTAATTATTCCTTTTATCCTTCAACATATCAGAGGGGTAGGATTATAAATAATCAAAAAACTAAAGGGCTAAGAACTGAAGAGTAATATAAGTATTCCTGGCACTGGCCTTACTTTAGTCAATTCTGTGTATGTTTTATGTGTCTGAAAACTAACAGAATTGTTTGTAATGAAAATAATATTAGCTCTGGGGGTATATTCATTTATTCTAGTATCTATTCTACCTCAGTATACTATTCACCCATCAATATCAAATGAACCAAAAACATCTGTCGAGCAATAAAGGCAGTATAAAGTGCTAGTTAGACTATCACTGGAAGACCTGAAGGAAAAGAATCACTTTGTATTCTTTGATTTTTTTTTTAAAGAAACACTTTTTCTCAGTTAGTGTTCAATACATACATAAAGTTAGCAAACTGTCTCCACTACTGTCAATTTGTGTAAGCAATGCCACCCACCATTACTTTTCCTTATCAAGTATGGAAAAAAAGCAGAACCCCATATGTTTTAGTGACTGCCAGAAATCTTCCCATCTAATTAAAAATTCAAATACAACAGTAAGCTATTGTACAAAATGGCATATAGTTGTACCATATAATTTCATATAATTTAATATCTTCTATAATAGCATTTAGACAGTTACTTAAATACAGATTAGCTGTTTTTTCCCTTACCTGTTTCTTATCTAAAGAAATATAAGTGAATTGCAGACTGACAAAACTAGAAAATACCATATTATTAGTCACATACATAGTCTACTGTTAGTGGACAATATGTGGCTAAACATTTAAAACCTCATACAACATAAGACACATTTTCAGGACATTACACTACGAAGGCAGGCAGACAGGGAAAAGCGCTCCAGGTAGACCAAGGTACTTCTCACTTCAACACTGATGATGGTTCTCTTCCTGTTGCTTCTCCCTCTCCAAGGCAAAGGATGGGGTTTTCTTGCCAAAGGGAACTGCTGGACTTTCAAACCTCCCACCATGGCTTCTAGGTTTGGAATAAATCTGTTTCCTTTCTTTGTATGACTTATGCAGTCCTCCACAATAGCCTAAACCAGCCAATTCTGGGGGAGAAAGAGAACCCATCCTACCTTCAAACATATAAAAGTTTGGCTCTGCCAGACAAACTTGAATTCCATCTTTGGATCCCCTTTCCACTTGGGGAGTCTGCCTCTTTGTGCACTTCTGCTTTTAATAAAACCTGGCTGAGTCCTAAGATCTTGCTTTTCCTGTCCTTTTATTCTTTAATTGAAAGAGAAAAAGAGTTCATTCTTACATCCCTAGATGGTCTCAGCATGACAGCTTCACAAATATAACTCTTAATCCCATTCTTAACTTTCAACACAAATAATTCTAATTATATGATTAACTAAGACTGGACCAAGGGTAATCAGCTTATATTAACCTGGTATGTAAAAGAATCAGGTTCTTTTTTTTAACTGGGTAGTACCACGAGTTTAGGCAGCAGAAGCTGAAGTTGAACTGAAGCCAAAGACGACAAAAGATGTGACAAAACCAAGGAAGCAAATTAAAAGAACAGTGGAGAGAACGAAAGTCACAAATAAGTGAGAACTATGACCGAACAAGAAAAGGATGAAATTAACCCACATCAACTGTAGCAAAGGACCAGAGAGCAAGAGTTCTGTTAACGATAAGAGCACTTAAGTTACATGCACTGTTGAAACTTTCTTTGATAAGCATGGTGGTCTATACATTTTTGGGGTTGGGGTACTTTTATCACTTATTATAGAACACAGACTGGCCTCTATTCCTATAACCTAAAGAGCATAATTTAAATGAGTGGATCTTTCACATCCATATTTGTACTTTTTCAGATTTTTTAATATTCATTTACTCTAAGTAGAAAACTTGTTAAACTCTTTTCAAGTAATTGCACACTTTACTCTTCCTTCAGTACTGAATGAGAGTGCCTGCGGCTCTATCCCTCAGTAACACTTGGCCCTATTAACTTTTGTCTTTCTTCTTTGTTTTGTGGTACTGGAGGCTGTACTCAAGGCCACACACATACTTGACATACTTTCTGAACTTTTCATACTGATTTATGAGAATTTTTCTGATAAAATGCTCCCAATTAATTTTTGATATTTTTTATTTGTTGAAATTAAAATACTGTAATTGTGTTTAGTCATTATCACAAGAACTTTAATTGTAGAAAACACCAGGGATAACATCACAATTTTTAAAAATAACCCTAATAAAGAGTTTACACATTTCTTTCATAAATTAGTTACACAGAAAATGCCTACAGAGGCCATTTAATATATAGGCACACCCTTACCAGAAAAATGTTCCTTTAATCCAAATAAAAACCAATCACCTTAACTTTACATTCACAAAGTTTTTAGTTTACAAAGACTAAACATTATTCTCATTTGGAAGGCAAAATACCAAGAGATTTAACTATAAAATAAAACTTTATCTTAATAAGTAATCTATTTAGTGGTATCTCAAATCATAAGTACAGAATATTAATGGACTCAAAAAACCCACAACATTGCTTGAAAATAAAATTACTGGTTTCATATATAATGGCCTTCCTTTTCTATATATGAAATTGAAAACAAATCATTCAATTCATAATAACTTTGCAATCAGGTGGTGGTTGCGCACACACCTTTAATACTAGTGCTCAGGGAGGCAGAGGCAGGTGGATCTCTGTGAGTTTGAGATCAGCCTGGTCTACAAAGTGAGTTCCAGGACAAACAGAGCTGTTACACAGAGAAACTTTCTCTTGAAAAACCAAAGACAAAACAAATTCCAAAAAAATTGGAATTTAGTGCTTTCCTTTCACAAAAGTTATTATTTAATATCACACTAAAATATGCAATGTCTAATATACTGAGAAATATAAATAAAAGTCATCTCTTTAAGACTATGCTCACAGAGAGCAAGTTATTCTGGGATGAATATACTAGGGAAGGAAAAACACAAGTAGACACTGAGTACAGACCTCTACTGTACTGATGTCAGCAATCATTCTAACGCCAAGCATTAAGATAAAAGGGGGGAACTTGTAGAGACTTCAAATAACACACATTTCTACCCACAAAATTTATTTTCTAACATTTTACATTACTTAAGTTGTAAATCTCATGTGCCCAATCCCTGATAATTCCTACCAATTAATATAATTATATCTGAGCCCATATGGACCTTGTAGTCTAAAAGAAACATATAGACATGAAGAATGTATTAAAATACGAGAATACCCTGATTCAAGAAGTCCATGATTTAAGTGAACAAAATATTTCATGTAAATATGTACTAGTAGTGAAAGTCCATGCTCTAACCTTGGACAACCTACTTATTCTGTGCCTCAATTACCTATGATAACAATGCTATTATCACATGAGTGTATGGGTAAAATGAGGTTAAGTATATAATGTAGTCATCACCATAGCTGGCATACATTCATCTTCAAAATTATTCACTGTCACCATACCACTTTATTACTGAAGAAGTCTTATAAAACAGAACACTTGCTTCTCGTACATGTGCCTGTAAGAGTCAGAGAGAGTGAAGGCATGTGCTGTATGCATGCATGAGATATATTAATATAGAAAGCCTATAGCATAATGAGTATAAGAGCATCCTGGGTAGGAACAGAAACCTTCAATCCTTCCAGATGTCAAATATTAATAAAACCTGTCAGGAACTTTTAATAAAACTAATCCACCACAAGAACCAACCCAACCCAACCAACCAATCAAGCAGACAAAAACAAAGAATATCCTTCTAGTGACATCAGAACAGAGAAAGATATGTTTACTATTCCAAGTGGCCTGCCCAGCTATCCAAAGGGCAGGTAATAGCTAGAGAAAGTAACTGTGAATTGAACTGAACGAGCTGGAATTATCAGAGTCCACATCTGTTATGCCCTACATTTTTTTGTATAAGCCAAGTAGGTGACTTTGCTCACCTGCTTATTTTTATTCAGAGGTGAAGAAAGAGGTAACATGTAGCGTGCTATCATATTTTATTCTACAGCAAACTCATCAAGTTTATGCATCTAGTACATAGTAGTGGCATGACTCAAACATGTGTCTGATTGTAGTACTAAAACACTAATCAATATGACATATTGCCTTTTATGGAAAGCCAAGAGAAAGAAGGGGAATTCATAGGTAGCTTACATTAATATGCTAGGAGAATCAGATGATACACTAATTTTCAAGAGCTGAACTTATGAGAACTGTGTTCCAGCAATCAGCTTTCCAGTGTAACTGATACAAAAAAGAATTAATACAAATCAAATCTTACAATAGAATGAACTAAAAGATAGCAGCATTGTACACAAAATATTTAATTTTACTACAAACTTGTCAGCTCCTTGTAAAATAATACTTTCTTTGCTTTTCAGTATGGTAGAGAGAAAATGAACCACATAAAGCAATAAATACACTAATTGGTACTTTGTGATCTCTAGAAAGTACATCTTATTAATAATTTGGCATTAATTTTAAAGGTCAAGTTAATAGTTTACTTTAGTAAAATTTCCAAGTTTAACAGCCAACAGTCCTTAATGATATTGAGCCACTGTATCTTGTCTATTAGGGAAAGAAAGCAGGTAATTTGTAGATTACAGGTAGTAACATTTGAAATTTCTCCATCAGTTAAAGAAATCAAAGTAATTTACTTTTAGAACTCGCAGTCAATTCACATATCCATTAATATGCTGCTTAGCTGGCATATATCACATACTTTGTTTCTGTCCAGTAAGCATGAACAATAACTAGACATAAGCAAAGGAAATATTTGTATAGCTATATTTTTTACTTTTACCCAAGAACTTAAGATCAGCTTGAGTCTCATCTCTCTGAGATCCAGAGAAACCAGTAACATGAAATATATGCTCTATGCACTTATCTTCACTCAAAAGAGAAAATAAAAATGGAAAACTTGCACAGTAATTCAAGTTGGACTACACTGAGGAGAGGAAAATAAAACTTGTATCAGAAAAAAAAATAGTCTTTAAATCTAAATCAACTGATCTAATCTTTAAAGGTCATGCCTGCTAAAAATATAGAAACTAGTTCTACTTAATGACATCTTAAATCACTAGTTAGAGGACTAGCCCTGAAGGAAACAGGAATACAGTCTACTTTCTGTATGTGTACATTTAGCTATCTTCTTCATTGAATGTTCAACTCTTCTTCCAGAGACACCACATGCTACAATTTACTCAATCTCCTGACTCCAAAGCTTTAGCTTTTTCAATTTTAAATGGAGACATTTGCTTGTAACATGAATCTTAAAAGGTCTTATTAATAAAAAACCCAGGAGCCAGGTATTGGGATGAATGTTGAAAGATCAGAGAAACAGAACAGGCCACATCCAACCTCACCTCGCCAATTTCTCAGCCAATTTTGTTTCATCAGACTGAAAGCCTCTGAGATCCATTTGGATCTCAGATGAACTGTTGCTAAAAGCCAAAAGCTTAACAGACTGACTCTAGTTCCTGGTTTTCACGCCTTATATACCTTTCTGCTTCCTGCCATCACTTCCTGGGATTAAGGGCGTGTGTCACCATGCTTGGCTGTTTCCAGTGTGGCTTTGAACTCACAGAGATCCGGATGGATCTCTGACACCTGAATGCTATGATTAAAGGTATATGTGCCACCATTTTCTGGCCTCTATGTCTATCTAGCGGCTGTTCTGTTCTCTGAACCCAGATAAGTTTATTAAGGTGCACAATATATTGGGGGACACAATATCACCACATTTGTTACTTTGGATGTGTGTGTGTGTGTGTGTGTGTGTGTGTGTGTGTGTGTGATCTTATCTATTCCTTACTACAGCTTTAATCAGAAGTGCCACAATTGACAGTTGAGAAAAGCCCTGGAAGTTAGTCACAAATACCTAAAGTCACATGTAGCAGAGACTGCTGTGAGTCCATGTTGGCTTGACTTCAAAGCAATGAAATTCTAAAATACTGGCTTACCTTATTTTTAAATAATAAAAATGACCATAATTTTCCATATATATACTCTCTTATGAAGTTATAATACCAAGATAACTAAGACTTAGAAAACATTTTAAACCAGCATAATATGAAAATTAAAGGAGAAAAGAAATTTATCATAATTTTTTCTAAACTCAAAATAAACCAAGAAAGGAAAAGGAGATCTAACAAATCATTGGTACCAAGAATAATGTTCTCATGGCATACTAGATGAAACTGGTTTTTCTTGTTTTGTGTTGCTTGTGTTTTGTGGCTGTTAAAAATAAAACAGGCATGTGGTGATATACTGTGTACCCTAATAAATTTCCCTGAGGATCAGAGGACAGAGCCAGCCACTAGATTAGACATGGAGGTCAGGCAGTGGTGGCACACACCTTTAATCCTATCACTTGAGAGGCAGAGATCCATCTGGATCCCTGTGAGTTCAAAGCCACACTGGGCTACATGAGATTGATCCAGTATAGGAGAGACACAGAGACAGGCAGTGGTGACACACACCTTTAATCCCAGCACTTGAGATCTCATGCCTTTGCTTGGGAAACACACACACCTTTAATCCCAGGAAGTAATATGGCAGGGCAGAGAAAGGTATATAAGGCTTGAGGAAACAGGAACTCTCTCTCTTTAGGCTGAGGATTTCATAGAGGTAAGAACTAGTGGCTGGCTGTTCTGCTTCTCTGATCTTTCAGCTTTTACCCTGATATTTGGCTCTGGGTTTTTTTTTTTTTATTAAAAGACCATCTAAGATTTGAACAACACGGTATTTCAACTCTAAATGTGTGAAGCTCATGTGAACAAGTACAGACAAGTATGTGAACAGGCACAAATTCTCTTATGTCATTTAAGGATGGTATAATGACTACAAAACTTTACCTATGCTTTGCCATACCACTGAATTAGAAGTAAAGCAGACTATTGGTATGTTTCTTTAGTCTACTTATCACTTACAGCAGAAGTCAAAGATTAGCTTTAAATTATAAGAACATGACTTAAACATTAATCAGTTTCTAGATGCTTTCTATAAGATCGATCCATAGTTACAAAAATCAAATGATTTTCCAATGGTTGTACTCTGAATCTGCTGAAATGATTATAATGACTATAAAAATTAACACTGACATATTTAAGCATTAGGGTCTTACAACTGAATGTTATTCTTAAAATCATTTCAACAAGAGGACAGCCTGGTCTACATAGAGTCCCAGGACAGAGAGGGCTATATAGAGACCCTGTCTCAAAAAACAACAATAACAAAATCAATGTATAGTTTATAAAGCAGGGTATATTTTTATTTCAATTAACAATAAAGAATTATTTATTGTGATAAATACCTTCAATTGAAGTGTTGGACAATATCTAACTTTTAATCTTTACCACTCTACCAAACAAGGTTCCATTTTTCAGTAACACTTTATAACTCTTTACATTGAAGAACCAGTCTGTCTCCATCTTAGGCTTAAAAACCATCTTATAGTAAAGACAAACTAGGTTCATTCCTGTTTATGAGTAAACTTCTGTTTCTCAAGGATTGGGCTATGCCCTACCCATGATCTTAACTACAAATGGTTCTGAACTGCCTGTTCCAGGAATCGCAATCATGTCTTTGTTTCAAAAAGTTGTTTAAAATCATCTTGCAACCCTACCTTTGTTTCTAAAGGTTATATGACTACCTATAACTACCTTCTGTTAGGACTACCTTGTTATGCCAACCTTGCAACCATGTCTTTGTTTCTGGAGGTCATTAGGACTAACTTGTTATGATGTTCTGCTCCTGTAACCCTGCCTATTTTGTCTGCCATATTCTCCATTTGAAAACCCTTTACCGCTGAGCTATAAAAGCCTTATCTTCCTCACAGTCAATGCTGACCTCTCAAACCCCACCTTACATGGAGGCACCCATGTACATCTATGAAAACGCTTACTGTCTTAATTAATTTGGCCATGATAATTTGGGTCACTGTTCTTTCTCTTCCCATCTTTGGAATTGACAACACTGTCAAGATTATTTTAAAAGAGTTATCACCAAGAATACTACTTAGACTTCCATGAGCAGGTAAGCATCAGCAATCTTACCTTGTGCTGTTCAATGGCATCTATCCACTGCTGTCTGTGATCTGGATCCTGAGCACGAAGATACCAAACACTATCGTTAACACTGATATCAAACCGACATTCATCAAAATCATGAGGCTGGGGAAACAAAGAACAAAGTGAAAAGCAAAGTTAATTATATTCTTAGAAGTGCAGTTCCCTTCAGCACAAATGCTGAGACTCCTTTTACTTTTTAATTTTTCTACTCAAATAATTTATTTCAAGATGTCTCAGACACTGTCAATTATATATAAAATCCAAGTTTTATTCACTATTCACATAAATGATTTGACACATAATCTATAAACATTTATTTAAAAAATACAGAAATAATATTGTTCATCAAATAATTTAAGTTAGCTGAAGAAGTGGGAACATCATCACCAAAACCATAATTTACAAAAGGTTAAAGTAAGTTTTAGAGAAGACATCTACTATCTCCTTTCCTTTTTTTATTATTCAAAAGTACATTCCAGGGGCTCAGGAAATACTAACTCCTAGAGGAAGAGCTACTGGAAGTTAAAGGTTGCTGTAGGAGGGGGAGACATTTTTTTCAGTGTTGCTCATGTCCCACATTCATGCAAGCAACCATAATTAAACTCATTGGATCACACACACAAAAGATATGGAAGTAGAAACAATTTAGTTGTTGGGCAAGGGAAGGGGATCACTGTGAATGGAAGGAGGATGAGAGAGGTAATGGAAAGGAATATAAAAAATATATACATAAATGAAATGTCATAGTCAAACTTGATTATGGATAATTAACATATGCCAACAAAACTAAAATATTAAAAAAAGAAATTCCCAAAACAAACAGGCTTATATAATGAAATTTAAAAAGAGAAACAAGTGTTAATGTTTCCTTCCAAATATTCAAAATTAACTTTTACATATCTAGGAATATTTAATGTCAAGGAAGTTCCCAATGAAAACCAACAAATAAAACAAACAGAAAAAAAAAAGATAAACAAAAGCTAGAGGAAAGTATGCATCAAAGTGCAAACATTAATGGAAAGGTCAGTCTTGGTTTGGTGTTTTTGACTGCTGGTAAGTGAGGGCTGGTGAGATGGCTCAGTTGGTAAGGGTGCTCACACACAGGCTAGCTACCTAAGTTTGATGGAAGGAAAGACCAGACTCCAGAAAGATATCCCCTGATCGTCATGTGTGTGCCATGCATTCTCCACCTACCCAAAATACATAAAGAAAATGTTTTCTCCTCATTGAGTGAATTCAAATATGACAAGATTGCATCACATTTACTACTTTTTCTATCAGATAGGGCAGAGTCAATTTCCTCTATGATCAATCTTCCCTTATAGGGGAAGGAATCCTCCTGGATATGTAACAATAAACTTAATAGGTGAACAGAATCTTACATATTGTACTTTCAGAGCTTATTGTTTATTTTATCCCTCTATTTAAACATTGTTCTGTGATCTCTTTATCAATTTATGTCCCCAAACAATATAACTCCATGATGTTCTTTAGTCTATAAAACAATTTCTTTTTAAGACAGTAAGCCACAGTTTTGAGTGGCAAAAAGAAACAAGTTAAACATTTCCTGGATCACTATGCCCTCAGCATCATGGTTAGGAATATGGCACAAAGCAAAGAATAATAGAAAGAAATAAAGGGGGAAAAGATGGTAACACATACCTTAGTCAATACAAATACAGAAAGACTAAAAGATGTTGACATAAGAAAATAAACTCCAGATATCTAAACAGCGTAATCAAATCTAGTTACTGAGAAAGCTTCTTGGAGGGAAACAATACTACAATGAAAAGCCAAGCAAAGAAAGTAAAGTAAATGATCACTCTACCACTGTAACTGGCACAGAGGTTTCCCAACTTTTATTCCACTATCACTTTCATTTCATTTGTAGCCACGATTCCTGAAAAGGTTTTACATTATGAATTGTCTTTCAACATTCTCAATAAAGTTTAAGAGAAATAAAAGGAAATAACCACATATAGTTCAGAATTCATTGCTTTCTCCAGCAAACTTTTCCATGAGCAAAAGGAAGTCATATCTAATATCAATCTAAAGCATAGGAGGCACAGGTGAGACACCGACTGTTGATAACAACACTAAGACACAGGAGGACATGTGAGACACCGACTGTTGGTAACAACACTAAGACACAGGAGGACATGTGAGACACCATCTGTTGATAACAACACTAAGACACAGGAGGACATGTGAGACACCGACTGTTGGTAACAACACTAAGACACAGGAGGACATGTGAGACACCGTCTGTTGGTAATAACACTAAGACACATGAGGACATGTGAGACACCGACTGTTGATAACAACACTAAGACACAGGAGGACATGTGAGACACCGACTGTTGATAACAACACTAAGACACAGGAGGACATGTGAGACACCGACTGTTGATAACAACACTAAGACACATGAGGACATGTGAGACACCGACTGTTGATAACAACACTAAGACACAGGAGCACATGTGAGACACCGACTGTTGATAACAACACTAAGACACAGGAGGACATGTGAGACACCGACTGTTGATAACAACACTAAGACACAGGAGCACATGTGAGACACCGACTGTTGATAACAACACTAAGACACATGAGGACATGTGGGACACCGACTGTTGATAACAACACTAAGACACAGGAGGCACATGTAAGACACCGTCTGTTGGTACAAAACATGCTGTAAACACGGGATCTTTAAACCCCAACAAAGCTAACAAAGTGAGAGAAACTGGGTCCATGGGATAAAAGAAATGATTGATTTGGTAAGAGAGCATGCTTGGAAAAAAATAAATTGATGATGATAAAACTTTAATCAAGTTTTATTTTGTGCATCACCCTGTTCACACCACAAAACAGAATAGATTGCTTGACTTCATTTAAACTCTCTTTTTGAGGCAGGGTTTCATTTGTAGTCCAGGTTGGTCTCAAGTATGTGCTCTGTTTGCCTCAGCCTCCTCAGTGTTGGGATTAAGGGATGTACCCCAGACCCTTCTTGACCTTCACTGAAATTATTGTGTCTTTGTTCATATGTGCTGATTTTGTTTTTAAATTTTTTATCTAAATATTTATCTTGATTATTATGTGTTCTGATGCGCCTTAACAGTCTCAGATTCAGGCAGTTCCTCTCTGGTCTTGGCACTAGCAAGTATTACTAGAAAAAAAAAGTGAAGGATAAAGGCCCAAAAGGTGAACAACTTTTAAGAACTGGTAAGACATTTCTCCTTCCTAAAGAAGGAAAAAGAAGACTTAATTTTTAAATTTTTTTCCAATTTCTTTATTTTGGATATATGTTGGCATGACAATACCATGAAGCACCTGTGGTCAGAGAACAACTTGCAGGAGTTACTTCTCTCCTTCTACCATGCCTGTTCTAGGAACCAAACTCAGGTCATCGTCAGGCTTGACATCAAGTGCCTTAACATACTTAGCCATCTTGCCAGCCCAAGACAAAAAGTTTTTTGAAGTTAAAGCACCTTGCAATGAAAAGTTAAGCTAACGTAAAGCTAGTACAGTACAAGAAAAAACAAATAAACAAAAAACAGTTGGAGTAGCAATAAAATAAATAGGCTAGAACTCTAGGGCATGGTAAATGGATTTGAAAAAAAATATATATATATATAAATAATATATTTCTATGTTACTGTCTTAGTCAGTGTTCTATTGCTATGAAAAGATGCCATGACCACAGCAACTCTTTATTGTTGTTGTTTGTTTGTTTTCTGAGACAGGATTTCTCTGTGTAGCCTTAGTTGTCCTGAAACTCACTCTGTAGACCAGGCTGGCCTTGAACTTACACCCACCTGCCTCTGCTTCCTGAGTGCTTTGATTAAAAGTGTGCATTGCCACCACCCAACTCACAGTAACTCTTACAGGAAAACATTTCACTGGGCTGGCTTTCAGGTTCAGAGGTTTAGTTCATTATCGTCATGACCAGGAGCATGTCAGCATGAAAACAGATATAGTCTTAGAGGAGTTCTACATCTGGATCAGCAGGCAGCAGGAAGAGCGAGACACAAGGCCTGACTTGAGCTTCTAAAAACCCTAAAGGTCATCCCCAGTGACATACTTCCTTCAAGGCCACAACTACCAATAGTTCCACTCCCTGTTAAAAAATTCCCATGGGCATTGGTGGCGCACGCCTTTAATCCCAGCATTCGGGAGGCAGAGCCAGGTGGATCTCTGTGAGTTCGAAGCTAGCCGGGTCTCTACAGAGTGAGATCCAGGACAGAGGAAACCCTGTCTTAACACCGTCTTGAAAAACAAAAACAAACAAATTCCTATTGTTAGTGACCATGTAGCTATGTGCACAGTGACATTAGCGAGTATTAACAAACCTATGGTGTTGCCAGTTATACAATACAATGATGTAACAACATATAATACTTCACAAACAACTATGCTACTGTTTATTATTACTATTCTCTACTTTCTATGTGTGTGCACCAACACATGTATGTCAGTATAAGTGTCTGTGTGTGTACATGCAGAGGCTAGAGTTTGACTCAGGCTATCTTTTGCTCTTGCTCTTCTCTTTTCTTCCCAGTGCTAGGACTGAACCAGGACCCAGCCTTTGGAGTCAAGTGTGCTATCACTGAACTCCGCTCTAGCCCTTCCACCTTTTGTTTGTTTGTTGACAGTTTCGTACTGAATCTGAAGCTCACTAACTGGATAGATTTGCTGGACAGTCAGCCCCTGGGGTTCTTCTGTTTCCAGCTCTCAGAGCTGGGAATATAGGTACGTGCTGCTATGCACAGATTTTTGCAAGGATGAAATGGATCTGAACTCAAATCCTCAAAGCATCAGAGGTTCAAGGCCTTCCTGCAATACACAGTGAGTTCAAGGCCAGCATGGTACCTTATTAAGATCTTTTCACAGAGTAAAGAGAGCTGAACTACTGTTCTGTGGTAGAACACTTGTCTAGCATGTGTGAAGCCCTAGTTTTTATATATATATATATATATATATATATATATATATATATATATATATATAGAGAGAGAGAGAGAGAGAGAGAGAGAGAGAGAGAGAGGGGGGGGGGAGTCAGGAAGGAAGGGGAGGGGGAAGGAGAGGAAGGAGACAGGAAATATTAAAGATCCCCTTTTTGCTTCCCAGAAGACCCAGAACCCATGCTCAAAATATGTTTCACCAAGAGAGACTAAAGAGTAGTTAGATCTTTGAAAAGAATGCAACAGAGCTAGAGTGATGGCTCAGCAATTAAGAGCACAGCTGCTTTTCCAAAAGACCTGGGTTCAATTTCCAGCACCCACATGGCAGCTCACAACTGTCTGTAACTCCAGTTCCAGGAGATTTGGCACACTTACACAGATATACAAGCAGGCAAAACCCCAAAGTACATTAAAAAAAAAATCAAAGAAGAAAAGAATGCAACGAAAGAAAGAAGCAAAGGGACTTCTCATGGACACTGAAAGAGAGATAGCAACAGCAGAGTCATGTAGAAAGCCCAACAGTCTAGAACTCACTGAACATAATAATACTTGTCAAATAATTCTAATAGACAGTCCACCTTGAATCTAGCATTTGTTCAGGTCTTTTCCCTTGAGACAATAGCAACTTGCAGGCTTATTTTTATGGTTAAGTTTTGGGCTGATCCTGGATATTGTAAATGTTAGACTTTAAATTCTGAATTCTGTCCTATTACTCTAAGAAAAAAAACAAAACAAACAAACAAAAAAACAACTGCATTTGTTCTGGCTGGCAACTCCATGAGACTCCAGTTAGCACTTGTGTCCCAGACCACTGAGATCTTAGTCTAGTTGCTTTGTATCTGGTCCACAAACATACTTGCCCTCAAGTCAAGTGAAGATGGAAGAATAGAGATAGACTCAAAAATTGAGATTCCTCTTCTCTGGCTCATTTTTGGGGTCTCCATCTCACTTTTCAGCAGCCTTGGGTGCACCAGGTATCTGTCACAGGTTCAGGGAGCCAGAAGATTGACAGGTTGGTTTTTGTTTTTGCTAGAGATCTGACCTAAGTTCTGCCCAATTTTCAAATATCTTGGCAAATACTCATGAAGGACTTGTAATTATCTAAGTCTAGCATCTTCCTCTTTTCCATAAACACCAAGTATTAAAATTGCTATGCCCAACACAAAGGCAGTTAAATAACCCCAATTAGATTCAAACAGTATGAATCAATCAGCATCCCAAATTACAGACAACAGAAACTGATCTTTGTTTACATAAGGAATTTGTTTAGAAGCTAATTGGCAGCTTGCATTGCTAATAAACAAAGAGAAGAATCAGAACTAACGGTAAAAAGAACAAGATCTTTGTGGAGACTGGACCACCTATGTCAATTGTACGGCAGGGCTGGTCACCTTCTGAGACTAGCAAACCAGCCACTGCTAGCACTGCTGCCACTAGGAACTAGATGCTGGCATGCCAGCACATTCTGGAGAATTCCCTGTGTCTGCTGCTTCTCTGTGTGGTTTATGTATGGTTCCTGCACCTGTGCATATGGTAACACAGGTGCCTGTCTGGTGTCTTCCTTCATCACTATCCCTTTTTATTTATTTATTGTTTTAAAGCAGAGTCTCTTGCTGAATCTGGAATTCATCAATTTGGCCAATAAGCTCCAAGAATTTCCTGCCGCCATGCCCCACTTACCTAGAACAGGAGTTAGAGATGTGCATCAACATGCCTGGCTTTTTATGTAGGTACTAGGGATCCGAACTCAGGTCTTTCAGCAGACATTTTAGTGACAGCTAAATCTCCCCAGCCTTCCAGCTCTGTTTCTGTTAGTAGTGTTCCAGAATCAAAATTATAAAGAGGAGACAAGGGCAGTGAATGTGTGTGTGTGTGTGTGTGTGTGTGTGTGTGTGTGTGTGAGAGAGAGAGAGAGAGAGAGAGAGAGAGAGAGAGAGAGAGAGAGAGAGAGAGAGAGAGAGAGAGATGGTGGAAGGGGAGAGGAAGAGGCAGATGACAACACAGCATAAAGCAGTCTAAATGGTTAATTCTTAGGCCTATGTGCTTTGGGGGAGGTAACTATAAAGAGATGGTAGGTTAAGAGAGAAAATTAAATATCTGCCTTTATAGATTATATGCAGGAGATATTCTACTCATACAGAATATCTTAGAAGAAGGAAATAAAAGACCAATGACAATATACTTGAGAGTAGAATCTACAGTTTAATCAGATAGAAGAGCTGTTCACTCAGTAAAGCAACATGAAACTTACATACTCAAAAATAAATGATTCCAGAAATTTGTCCAATCTGAAGATGACTACATTTAGCTGCACTATGGCTAAGCCATGCCTTCTCACAGAATACATAAGATTACTGTCAGTATGTAGTGTAAGACCAATGAAGGTAGAGCTGTTAAAGAATGCCAACTGGCTATATTCAGAGTCTAGTATAGGTATCATGATCTTGGAAAACTCCCCACAGTCCAAGGAATGAAAACATGTTCTTCAAATATAGAAACTAGATGGAATCAGTGTCCCATATACAGAGACTAAGTCTACCCAACCACGCATCTAAGGGATTTTAGCATGCATCAGTGAACATGTACTACTACTAATTAACAGATCTACAGTGAGAAACAAAGTAAACAGATATTTCATCCTGTGGTAAATATGTCTCTTTTAATAATTCTATATAGAAAAAATTCAAATTATCATATGACACAAAATAAGGAGTTAGAAGACCTCATTTTAATGGCTAGTAGCACCAAATATAACGCAATTGTTTTTCTTCTAACTTGCCTTTTAAACACTTGAATCCTGTTCATTGCTCAATTGGGTCTTAATTTTAACATATTAAAAAACCCCTATGCATATGGGGAAAGAAGAGCGCTATTAGCTGGCTCTGAAGGCACTTTCACAAAACAGGACAACCCAAGACTAGGAAAGCAGCCCAACACAAAATTGTAAGCTTACTGAAAACACCGAGATTGCCAGTGTGTGATTTTTCTGGGCGGGGGGAGGTGATGATAAACTCTGCAGACAGCAATGTATCACAAAGTCAAATGGCTGGGTGTCACCTGGGTAGAGTCACTTTTGTCTGAACTTGCCAAAGATCTGCTTTTTCATATCTCTATGCTTCTCTTTTGAACTTACTGCCAGATTTTTTTTTTTCTTTTCCCTTTGAGACAAGGACTCACACTTTCGCCCAGGCTGGCCTCAAACTCGTGGCACTCCTCCTGTCTCAGCCTCCCAAGTGCTGGAATTGTTAGCATGAACTACATGTGGCAAGCTAGTTTTAACTGAGGCTTTCTTGGAACAGCTGGTTAATATTCATGCACAGAACTTTCCTCGGACATGTTAATTTCTGGCCTATTAAGATCAAGTTATGCTAATCTTAGAAAAGTTACATAAATTCTCAGTTCTTTATCGATGAAAGGGAGGGTAATAATAATGTACTCATCTTACTGAATTACTGAAAGGATTAAATATGATAAAACATTTTATATGTACAAATGGAGAAGGCATTTTAAATGATGTATGGCACAGTAAAAGCATTCAAACATTTATATATAAATATAAAACATCTACAAACACTTAAAAATAGCAATTTTTTCAATGAAAAAATGAGTTTTTTTTTTTAAAAAAAAAAAAGCCCTCTAATTTAGCCTTCAAACAGTTTACTCCTTATCTAAAACACCTACTTAAATCCATCTATGATGACTAAATAGATATCTTAAAAACACTAACACATGTAGAAAAAAATTTAGATATTTGATACTCAAAATATTTTTATAGCTGTGTGTGTATTAAATGGATACATAGAGATAGTGTTCTCTTTGATTATAACTTTAAAAAAAAAAACATTTATTATGTATACAGTGTTCTGTTTGCATGTATTCCTGCCCAGAAGAAGAGGGCACCAGATCTCATTACAGATGTTTGTGAGCCACCATGTGGTTGCTGGGAATTGAACTTAGGACCTCTGGAAGAGCAGTCAGTGCTCTTAACCTCTGAGTCACCTCTCTAGCCCTGATTACAACTTTTTTTTTTTTTTTTTTTTTGGAGACAGGGTTTCTCTGTGTAGCTTTGCACCTTACCTGGAACTCACTTGGTAGCCCAGGCTGGCCTCGAACTCACAGAGATCCGCCTGGCTCTGCCTTTAATCCCTGATTACAACTTTTAACACAAGCATTCAGAAAACTATATCTTGACTCAATTCAAACTAAACAGAAATCTTGATTTTGCTTTCTTTACTATATATTCACTACATATACATTCCCATATATTTAATATACCTAACAGAATGAATATTAAAAGGAAAATCACATCATCCTTTTATTGAGCCCTGTAACTCTCTGACCCACTTCACAAGCCTTTTTATTTGCTCTTTCTGGAACACTGCCTTCCAAATATAGACACTATCTACCTCTGTTACTTCCTAAAGGTCTCCACTCAAGTGAATCCTCCTTTGCCATCTACAATGTCATACTCGATCTCTAACAACACCTCTTCCAAGACACTTCCCACTTGAAAATAAGGAATGAGAGCAAAGGTAATTAAGTGATCAAGATGGCAGCCTACTAATTATACTAAACCTATTAAGGATTAGAATACTGAAATTCATCTGCTGGTTAGACCATTGTCTCTCCTAAACAATGCTGGGGATAATGAAGTATTTTGATTTTCTGTGCATGAGTAACACCCTTTCCTGGGAGGCACAACTGACGTCTTGTACAATGTCATTATGGAGTATATTACAACCAAACACAAAGAAAATATTTTGTACAATACAATGAAGCAGAATATCCAGAGCCACCCTATTTTAGTTCTAAGTCTCCTAAATAAACAATATTCAAACCTTTCCTGCAACAACTGATTCATTCAAAGTGATTTTATCTGGGGCTGAAGAGGTAGATCGCTGGGGAAGACCAAGTACTACATGGCAGGGTGACAATCCTCTGTAACTCCAGCCCTGGGATGTCTGATGCCTTTTTCTGGTCTCCCTAGGCAGAGTCATACAGGCAAAATAATAAAAATTTAAAAAATAGATATTTTATTTATCTCTTCTGCAAATGAGGTATTTATAGATGACCACTGAAGGCAAGATAAACGGATACAAACTCTTTTCCTACTATGAAGAGACTACATATAAACTCTGGGATAATCACTTTCTCTCTTTAAAAAGTGGCAGTATTTTTTTTTTTAATTCAGAGCCAGTTCTTCTAAAATTAGTATTTTTTTGTGAACTATCTTTTAAGTAAACTTCCAAATGCTTTGTTGCATAACTCTTCTTTGGATTCTGCTTATTGGCTCCTGTCTTACTTAACCCTTCTCTGGTATGTTATATTAAGAATATAGGTGGGGCTCAAAATACGGTATAACATAATAGTCTTTTATAGATAAAATGTATTGCGCCTCCCCTCTCCCTAACAGAATTTTGCTATGTAGCTCTGGATAGCTTGAAACTTGAAGATCAATCTCCCTCTGCCTCCCTGGTGCTGGAATTAAAAGTATGTGTTACCATGGTTGGTTGTTTCCTACTTTCTAAGTGAGATTCCCTAAAACTACAATGTATACAATGTAATACTATCAAAACCTTCCCCAGATTACTATTCAAAATCTCTTAGGTTATTTCTAAACATTTCTCATTTTGTTTTGTGTGGGCTTACTGCTTACTCCCAGCTCCTGATCCTAACCATGTCTACCACAATTAAGTTATAGACACTGGCTTATGAAGAGTGTTCAAGTTCTTGCCCTACCCACCCCAAATACAATATAGTATTTACTGTATGGGGTATAATGCAGAAATTTTAATAAACTACTTTGTATATAGGAAAAATTATATCAAAGATCAAATAATACTTTTATTGTAAGAAAAATGGTTCATTTTATAAACATATAGAGTTGGGGCTGGAGAGATGACGCAGTAGTTACGAGCACTGGCTGCTCTTCGAGAGGACCTGGGTTCAACTCTCAGAGCCAGTTTGGTGGCACACAACCATCTGTAACTCCAGTTCCTGGGAAACGAGGCCCTCACCTGGCCTCCACAGGTACCAGGCACATACACAGTAGACAAACACTGCAAGCAAAACACCCATACACATAAAATAAACAAAATTTTCAAAAATCATGTAAGATTTGTGGATAAATAAGCACAGACTGAATTATTCTCACTTCTATTTATTTACCAAACTCTATTTAAAATGAGAAGAATGGGCACAGAAGAAGGAAAAAAGGCAAGAAGAAGATAATAACTAGATCTGGAACACAGGTGAGCAAATTAGTATGTTACAGACAACTGGGGAAAACTAAGTAGGGCAGTAGGGGTGTAGGCAGAATGGACTGGTGGGCAAGCAGGCACATTTATTTGTGCAGGAGCACCACAAACAGACTAAAAAGAATGAGAAGCAATTCTAACACTCTAAAGAACTACTTAAAAGTAGGAGAAAAGAAAAAAGAAAAAAAGGAAAGAAAAGAAAAAGTTATTAATGTAATAAACAATTTGTATGCCAACATACCATTTCTGAGAATACAGAAGTTTTTCTCGTAGAAAAAGACTAAAAGTTTTCTATTTGGATACACAAAAACTAAAGGAACCCTTAAAGGAACAGTCATCATCAAAAGCCGAGGATAAGAATGTACAGCAGAAAGACAGTTTGAATTCTAAGGTTCCCACCCTTACCCCAATCTGTATCCTCCATTCTCTTCCAAAGCCACCAAAGCTGACTTTGGTACAGAGGCAGGAAAAAGAGACCCTGGGAAATCTTTAGCCTAAAAGTAAGAAACTAGGAAGGAAAAAAAATGCTAAAGAAAAGGAAATAGGAAACCAGAAGAAGGAGGGTGGGGGTGGGGGCTAGGGTTATAGGTCAGTGGTATAGTGCTTGTCAACATGTATGAAGTTCCAAGTTCAGTCTCTAGGACCTTAAGAAATAAGGAATACATACCAGTTATGGAGGCATATAACGGCACCACGGAATCAGTGTGGAAAGGTTTCTAATAGCCATATCTAAGACAATTATCATCAAAATCTATACAGTAATGGGCTATAACACATAGAATATAGCAGGAATAGTTAAGTCATATAATTAAATAGGCCACAAGGAAGAAATAAGAAAAAAAATGAGCCCTGGTTAATAAATGTAGAAGGAATCTGAAGGAATCTGAAGAGTTGGAAATAATCATTTTGCTTACATTCTGCTCTCAAGAGAAAGAGTGACCACAAAGCAGATCTGGACAACCCCTTGGCTCTTTTACCGCAGATCTGGACAACCCCTTGGCTCTTTTACTGCAGATCTGGACAACCCCTTGGCTCTTTTACCGCAGATCTGGACAACCCCTTGGCTCTTTTACCGGATGAGAACATTAAAGTCATAAAAGGGAGGAAGACAAATCTGTCTCTGATGTGACATCCTGAGTTTAGTATTACCAAGATGTATAACATGAATCTAATAAGAAGAAACACCAGACAAGTATCACATGAAAATACTATTTTAAAAAAGTAGCTTATAGACAAAGAGAAAAAGGCACCACATTTTTTCTTATACATAGAAATTAATGGAAAAAAGATGACTTGAAAGTGAAGATGAATTATTAGGGTTTGTGAAATGGGGAAGGAAGGAAGGAAAAAAGAGGGTGTAAAGGAGACAGTGGACATGAACAATGCAGGTCATTTGCATGCTTAAAAATAGCACAGAAGAATTTAAAAATTAGCATGTACTTAACAATTATAATAATATATTTCAAAGGGGACTGATTTATATTTTTTCAAAACTGCTATGCCAGACAAAAGAAACCAGTAATTTCTTTAGCTCAAAAGAAAGTAAGACACAGCAACTAACTGCAATATACATTCTGGACTAGATTTTAACACTGAAGGGGAAAATATACTATATAGAATATCACTAAAGCTGTAGATAAAAATCAGATGTTTTGTTGTGTGTGGTGCTGGGGCTCAAACTCAAGACTTATGTGTAGTAGGCAAACACTTTACTACTAAGCTACATCTTCAGGCCTATCAAACTGGAATTGGAATATAGTGTAAAAACTAGAAAGAATCTGTACAAACATTTTTCAACAATAGTTATAATACAAATAAAATTAACTAAGAGAGTATTTCACTCTTGGAAATTATACACTGCAGCATTAAAGAAGAAGAGATGTGAAATAGCAAACCAATTTTCAAGTCCCAGAAAAAAATATTGTATGAATAGTGTTTGTGTGTGTAGGAGAGAATGATAACAGATGTCATGCTAAACTAGTGGACAACTAAGGCTATTCTTACAACTTTTCTATGTGAAATCATTTCAAAACATAAAGCTAACAAACAAAAATGTTCTATGTAGGTGCAGTGAGTGACAGCTACAGGTCTGTAATTTCAGGACTAAGGAGGCGGAGGCAGGAGGAATTCAAGTTGGACTATACTGAGACTGTCATTTACTCAACTCCCTGCTTCTTTCTTCCTTCACAACAGACCTCCTGAGACCTCCTGAAAGTCAGATGCTTAATGTCTCCTTACATTACATGATAAAGAGAGACAAAGCTCATCAGGTATTAATAACAAACTATAACATTAAAATCAAAGTCCAAACATTTAGGGATTGAAAATAAAGGATCTGAAGCAACAGTCAAGACTGTGCAGATTACAAGACACATTTTTTTTTAAATTTACAGACCTTACTTACAAATTTTTATAGGAAGGTAAATTATAATTCATATCAAGTTATTTCATTAATGAGTGACAACTGTAGTTTGACTTTATTTATATCTTTTTTTTTTTTTTTTCCCTCCCAAGACAGGGTTTCTCTGTGTAGCTTTGGAGCCTATCCTAGAACTTGCTCTGTAGACCAGACTGGCCTCGAACTCACAGAGATCCCCCTGACTCTGCCTCCCGAGTGCTGGGATTAAAGGTGTGTGCCACCACCACCAGGCAACTTTATTTATATCTTAATTCTGAGGACCCCTGAAGAAGCAAAACTCTGCTTTCAATTGTTATTCTCGAATAAAGGCTGAGTAATGACATTGCCACTCTGATATCTTATTTTCAATGTTTTAATATCTAAACCTAGACTATACAATACAGTAGTCACTGACCACATGTAGCTACCACACAGTTGAAAGAAAAAGGATAATTTGAATTGAAACATGATAAAATATAAAATAAAATGGATTTTTAAGATTTGGTAAAAATAAGAAATAACTCACTAATTATTTCATGACTACATATTAAAATATATTTTAGATGTAGTGTGCTAAGTAAAATATAATAAAATTAGTCTCATTTTTCTAATAATATAGCTATTAGAAATTTTTAATCACATCTGTGGGTTATATCTGTAACAATTTCTACTGGACCATCATAATCTAAGTCATTCATTCACTTATGCATCAATGCAACTAACCAACTGACCACATATTTATAAGCACCTATGGTTTACCAACCATTATTTAAGACATTGAAGATACAACAGTGAAGATGAACAGGCTAAATTTCTAAAGTTCTGAGCTTATATTAACCAAATAAATCCAAAGTAAATAATGATGTCAATTACAAAAAACCATAGGCAAGAAAGGTAAATAATGTTGAGAAAGTCTACTATAAAGGGAATCTAAAAAAAATAGTCTATAATAAACATATAATTATGTTCTCACACGCAAAAGCTAAAAAGCTGATCTAGAAGAGGGGAAAGGAATAGTAGTCATTAGAGACAAGAAATGGCAAGGGGGATGATAGAAAGTTGAAGGGGCACTAAAACACAGAGGTGAAAGTAACATACTAAGGTAGCAGTTAAAACAGTCTATGATACATTTCAAAGAGTATGAAAACAGGACTATCAATTCCTAACATAAAAATTAATGTTAAAGAAACAGAAATGTTAATTACCTTGATTTGGTTGTTACACATTTTAAACACGTAACAAATTACCATAATGTACTGTTGGCGGAAGTCTCCGTCCCACCTGGTCCCACAGCCGTTCAGTCCCAAATAAACACACATATTAATTACAAGCTGTTTGGCCTATGGCTCAGGCTTGTCATTAACTAGCTCTTACAACTTAATTCAATCCATTTCTATTAATCTATGTTTTGCCACGTGGCTTCGTGGCATTACCTGTGTTCCAGAACATCCTCTGACTCCGCCTTCTCCTTCTCTCTCTTCTTGGATTCCCCGCCTGGCTCTGTTCTACCTTGCCATAGGCCGCAGCAGCTTCTTTATTAACCAATGGTAGCAACACATTCACAGTGTACAGAAAGACCATCCCACAGCACTTCCCCCTTTTCTGTCTAATCAAGAAGGAAGGTTTTCATTTTAATATAGTAAAATTACATGTAACAAAACAATTATCAAGCAAGAATTATACTTACAATATCTAGGCTTTTTGTATTTGGCAAAATTATTGAATCTACTTTAATCTAAAAAACAACAGTTAATCTCAAAATATTTTACATTGGTATGGATTTCAGTTTATTGATACAAATTTAAAGTTAACTTTGTTAAACTGTATGTATATTTCTACTCATGTTTAAGGTATTATGTTTATGCACCCCACTTAAAATTGTAATGTATAATTAAGAAATACAGATTAATAATTAGTCATCTATGATAAACTTATAGTCATGTTAAGTTTTCTAGGTATACAAAGATATTTTAATTAGGTAAGTAATCTTCAAAAACTTCAAAGACCTACAGAATATGGCATTTAAAATGTTTTAAAAACTTAAACTTTTCTGGACAGTGAGACATGTCTGCTTCTGACAGCACGAATTTACTTCAAAGAGGAAGATGGGCATCGAAGACAATCCATATGGAGTTTTTCTTCTTGGCAAAACTAGCCATTTGGGCAAGAAACTGATCTAGCCTGGACTGCTTGACAGTATGTTATATAAACTGGACATACAGAACCCATAGGAAAGGGACCACTGAACTTCCAAATCAACATGGGATGGTCCTTCAGGATTCCTATTTCACAGAAGAAACTGCCAGACATTCTGGAGAACACAGAAAAGCGACTGATAAACTTTGCCAAAACAGGCAAAATGGTCCTTCAAATTTCCTGCTTCACTGAAAAGTATGCCATAGACTCTAGGCTTGTAGGCTGAAGATAGATGCCCCAACATTACAGAGGAACTTTGGGTAACTGTCCAGGCAGCCAGATATCTCTGTCATTTCTAGAGTTTTGGAGGTTGCTTACAATGCAGTTCCTGTTTACTTAGGTAATATTATACCCTTCTAGGGTCTTTCATGTAGTTGAAGACTAGATAGTTACAATTATAGTTTTCCTTAATCATGATAAAAGATAAGTTAGATATGAAACTTTAGACTCACAAAAATAAGATAGATAATAGAGTATTTTCTTTAATTTTGCCAAATACAAAAAGCCTAGATATTGTAAGTATAATTCTTGCTTGATAATTGTTTTGTTACATGTAATTTTACTATATTAAAATGAAAACCTTCCTTCTTGATTAGACAGAAAAGGGGGAAGTGCTGTGGGATGGTCTTTCTGTACACTGTGAATGTGTTGCTACCATTGGTTAATAAAGAAGCTGCTGCGGCCTATGGCAAGGTAGAACAGAGCCAGGCGGGGAATCCAAGAAGAGAGAGAAGGAGAAGGCGGAGTCAGAGGATGTTCTGGAACACAGGTAATGCCACGAAGCCACGTGGCAAAACATAGATTAATAGAAATGGATTGAATTAAGTTGTAAGAGCTAGTTAATGACAAGCCTGAGCCATAGGCCAAACAGCTTGTAATTAATATGTGTGTTTATTTGGGACTGAACGGCTGTGGGACCAGGTGGGACGGAGACTTCTGCCAACAATGTACCCCACAAAAATGCACCAAGTTATGTGTCAATGTATCAAAACAAGCAAGAAAACACTAATATAAGTTGTGAGAGAGACTAGAGAAGGCTTTCAACAAATTAATACCTTAGTGAAGAGCAGAAGGATGGAATGGAATGAGTAAATAGCAAAGAAAATGGAAGTAGAAATCTGTCGCAGTAAAGAACAAGTCTAACAAGATGCTTGAAGAAATAGCATGATGAGGAATGCAATCCTGAGAGGAAGCCTAGTAAAAGATGAAATTTCAGAGAAAGGCAGTAGTCAAAGGATGCAAGACCTGACAGCATAAGGAAGCCTGGAGCCAGGAGGAGAGAAATTAGTCTCCTTTTTCATTCACTGGCCCTGATATTTAACTTATAAAACTCAGAGAACTACCACCTTAAATTACTTGAAGATATTAATAAAGGTTCAAATGAAACAAAATTCTAGGGCTACATAAATGTTCTAAACCAGCAGTTCTCAACCTGTAGGTCACAACCACTTTGGTAAACTCCTATCTCCAAATATATTTACATTGTAATTCATAACAGTAGCAAAATTACAGTTATAAAGTAGCAATGAAAATAATCTTATGGTTGGAGTCACCACAACATGAGGAACTGTATTAAAGGGTGGCAGCATTAGGAATGTTGAATATCACTGTTTTAAACAGTCCTTTGTGATATAAAGATTCCTACAAACCAGTGCAAATCTAATGAAATCTTCAGACTCCTTCTCAGGTCAAAGTTTTCAAAAGTATAAAACTAAACATGTAAGGTTATAAAGAAAACTATTACCTAAAAACACCTAACAAAAACATTCTAATGAGATGCAATATATATACTACTCTATATTAATATATTAATATATAGAGTGGCTAGTAGAAAGAGATACCTGAGATATATGAAATGTCATGTGATAAGATTGTGGTTGGTGAAAGGGCCATATATATTTATTACCATATTGACTGAATTTCTATCTACATTGAGAATAAAAGAAAATACTAAATTTCATTTCAGAGTTAGAAATGCACTGTACTTTTTCCATGTTTGCAAATTATATGTGGAACTCATCACATTTAAGGACAGTGGTTTATGATTACCTGTTCAAATTAAATAGCAATCTGCTATATCAAAGCATATTTCCTATTATGAAAAAAAATGTAGCAAGGAAATTTAATATAAATACACAACTTTGATATGCTTTATTCTGCCTAACACTTATTTGGGCCAAAAATAACTATTCAGCATCTACCACCTTGCTAAGCAATTTTGAATAAGATCTGCTACTTCTTAAAATCAAATCCGTAAGAGAACTATAAGAGTTTGCTATTATGATTCAACTTGAAGCAGAATGCTAGTGTGGTTCTCAAGATCATATGACACCCCTTATATTACAATCAATAAAGGTTGCATTGAAAAATATGAATCAAGAGTCTCTATGATACAGCTTTGCAACAATAAGGCTACTGTGTAGTTGAAAGTTTTCCTGGTCCTGTTCCGCTCCTGCGATCCATGGTTCACAGCCGCTCAGACCCAAGTAAATACACATAGGCTTATATTAATTAAAACTGTTCGGCCATTAGCTCAGGCCTACCACTGACTAGCTCTTACACTTTAACTCAGCCAATTTCTGTTAATGTGTGCCATTACATGCTGCTCCCTGAATGGTGGACTGGCGTCTCCTGACTCAGCCTTCCTCTCCCCAGAATTCTCCTTGTCTCTTATCCTGCCTATACTTCCTGCCTGGCTACTGGCCAATCAGCATTTTATTTATCAACCAATCAGAGCAACATAGATTCATAGCATACAGAACGTCCCACAGCACTACTGTAATAATAAAGAACTTGCCAGGATTTATTTGATAATAATTATTTCATCACAGATATTTTGATGACTTTAACTGAGCCTCTAAAAAAAATTCTTTCTGAAGTAGTTTTCTAAATATTAAAAAAAAAACCTTGAAATTATTTATCATTCAAAAATGATTTATTGACTTTCAGTTTTATGTATGAGTATTTTGTGTGCCTGATACCTACAGAAGTCAGAAGAGGGCATCAGATGCGCTGGGACTGGAGTTACAGAAGGTGTGAGCCACCATGAGGGTGCTGGGAATTGAACTCAGGTACTCCAGAAGAGCAGTCAGGGCCACACTGTCTCTCCACCCCCTATTTAAAATGTACTATTTTTTTATTTTTAAATTAGTTTACAAAGTAGTAGGTTTCTTTGTGGCATTTTCATAATACTTAGTTTTGGTTTCCTTCCCCCCGAGACCCTGCCATTTATTACTGATTAAACCTTCCTGTACCCAGTATCCCCCCCCTACCCTCATGGTCCATGTGTTCCATTACCCTTCCTCCCATATTTCCACTTCTCAGGGTTCCCTTTCTAGTTTTCTGTTGTCTACAAACTTACTCCTACAGAAATAAAAGATGTAAAATCCTAAGATCTACATGTGAGAGAGGCTATGTAATGTTCATCCTTCTAAGCTTGAGTTAATGTCATGTAGAATTTTCCAGTTCCATTCATGTTTCTGCAAATTTCAAACTTTATTTTCCTTTATAGTTGAATAAAGTTTCATTCTGTATATGTACCACATTTTCATTACCCATTCCTTTGTTGACAGACACACAGATTGATTTCATTTCCTTGCTATTACAAATAGAACAGCAATAAACACGGATAAATAAGTGTCTCTATAGGAAATGGAGTCTTTGAATGTATTAATGAACCAGAAGTGGTAGAACTGGGTCATTCTCAATATCGAAGTTCAATTTTTGGCTTTTTGAGAAACTTCAACACTGATTTTCATAGTGACCACTGTAGTTTTCCTTCCTACCAATGGTGAATAATGGCTCTCTTTTCCCTCCATCCTCACCTGCATGTTTCTTATGTTTTCTTGTGATAGCCATTGTGAAATGAGATAAAAATCTCAAAGTAGTTTTATTTAGTTTCCCTGAGAGATAAGGATACTGAACATAAAATATTTATTAGATATTTGTTTGCTTGAGAACACTGATTTTAGGTTTTAGATCTTTAAGCCTTTTGAAGGGGGATTGGAATATCTTCCTCCTACTCTTCAAGTTTTCTGTTCTAGAGTATTCTAGATATACTGTTAGATGTACAACAGGTAAAGATTTTCTATCATTCTGTAGGCTGTCTTCTCCCTTGGTTAACTGCATCATTTGCTGTGAGAGGAGTCTTTTAACTTCATGAGGTGTCATTCTTGATCACTGACTTTATTTCCTGAATGACTGCAGTCGTATTCCTTTATCTTCAAGTGGTTTACTTTCTCATCTAAAAACTTTATGAACGTTTCAGGTCTTATGTTAAGGTCTTTGGTCATATGTAGTTAATTTTTGTGCAGGGTTGAGAGATAAAGATCTAGTTTCACAGACAAACAGTTTTCACAGCATCACTTATTCGAGAGCTGTTTTTCCTCCAGTGAGCATTTTTGGCATCTTTGTTAAACACCAGGTGGCTGTAGCTGTGTGAGTTTATGTCTGAATCTTTTTTATTCTGTTCCACTGAACTATGTTTTTTTGTTTTATGTGTGTGTACGCCAATATCATGTTGTGTTTTTGTTACTATAGCTCTGGAATGTAACATGTTGCTCAGGATTTCTTCTGCTTTCTGAGGTCTTTTGTGCTTCCAAATGAGTTTTCAGCTTGTTCTACTCCTTTTGCTTTTATATTTGTTCCTTATGACCTTCAATCATAAGGAGTTTTACTTTCAAATCTAATCGCTTTACTAGCATGTGCCTCGGAATTCATTATGTTGAGTGGATTACTCTGCTGTCACTGTGATGTGAAATAATCAACTTAAACTTACAGTTTCAAGTCTCTGTTCCAGTTAGATTGTTCTCTGAGGTATATGCAAAGAGATACCTTCAACATTCAAGATATAGATGGTGCTGGGTTAATTTCCCCAAGTTCTCTAGCAAGTCTTTTCAACCTAAGTCTTTCCCTATTCCTTCAAAGTTTTCCTGGATTATAACTTTTTTTTCCCTTCAAAGTGTCTACTAACAGGAGTATTAGTCCTTCTTTAGCTGTCTTCCATTCTTACAAATAACTTTATTATCCTTGGCTATTTCCAGTTCTTGAAAGTCCTTGCTAATTTCCATATCCTCAGTGAGTATGATTAATTTTACTGGAAATACAGACTACTAGTTTTCTTTTGTTTCATGGTTATTTCAGTCAGAGGTGTGAGAAATTTTCTTCACTTTATTTTTAAATTCTTTCCCAATATTATGCACTAGTCCTTTATAATTTTTATTTTTGTCTTATTTTTGTAGTCTTATAGGTCCTATCCAAAGGATTCAGTATCTTTGGGGGAGGGGGGGTTCTAGAAAGGTTTATATTTAGAAAACTCTCTTTAAATCACATTTACTGCCTCAACAAAAATCGTTATCTTTTATGGTTTTCTGGCCCTTAAAGTGGTTTATAGTTTGAAATCTTTCCTTTAATTATACTCTGATCTACCTGGTGACTATGTTGGGGGATATATTTAGATTATGAATGAATGCATTCAGTCTTTCTGGTAAAACTTCCAACTCTCCCTTTACTAGTGTTCTTTCTATTTCAGAGACACATCATGTTTAATTTTGCTCACAAGGCCTTGCAGCAGAAGCCTGTAGGAGTCTGTTACTATATTAAAATGTAATTATATTGTAGTCTGGCATTATCTGTAATGTTGAAGGTGGTATTTTACATAGAAATTTTATAGATGTTGAGTTATTTTCTTTTTTAAGGAGATAACTTTTGAAAAGCTGGCAATCATTATTTTTAGCTATCCAGAGACTCATACAAAAAATTTAAGAACTAAAATTTTTTATTTAATATTGAAAATAGTATCTAGTCTCTCACCTTCATTTTCCTGTCCATAGAAATAATCATTTTTATTTTTACCTTTTACTTAGTTAATTTGTAAAACATCTAGCACACTGTTAAGCACACAATAATCATCTGGTTCTTGTTTTTTAAAAATCTTATACTAAACAAACACACACAAAGTGAGCAGACCACCTATTGTGGTTCAACAAAAAAGTTATGGCTTAGGAGGGGACTGGAAAAGTGAAAGGCATTCCAGATAATGAGAAACTGATTGAACAAAGTCAGCAAAGAACGTCAAAATGCCAGTTAGAAAAGCAGCCAGGTTGGTAGAGGGGATGTTCTGTTCGTCTACTCTGAACAATCATTGTAATTAACATTTTCCTTTAGTCTGAACATTTTACACCTATTGTTCATTCAGACTGCTGAAGCTAATAACACAGCTAGCAGCTTTTTGTGTAAAGTAGGTGGAGAGGCAGAGAGGGATGTGTGCTGAAAATCCTGCTGTGCAGACTTCCCAGAACCCAAGTAAAGCCAAGTGTGCAGGCATCTACCTGTCAGAAGAAATAGGTGGATCCCTGAAGTTCACTGGCGAGGTAGCCAAACTTTTGGGCTTCTGGTTCAGTTAGAGTCTGTCTCCAGGTGTGCTGTCCAGTTTATGACAGCTTGACAACAGCTAGCGTCATCAGAGAAAAGGGAACCTCAATGGAGAATCTCTCCATAAGCTCGGGCTGTAGACAACCATGCAGGGTATTTTCTTAGTGATTGATGGGGATGGCCCATCCTGTGGGTGGTGCCACCCCTGGGCTGCTGGTCCTGGGTTCTATAAGAAAGCAAGAGCAAGCCAGTAAGCAGCACTCCTCCATGGCCTCCTCTTGCCTCCAGGTTCCTGCTCTGTTTGAGTTCCTGTTCTGACTTCCTTCTGTGATAATCTATGATGAGGAAGCATAAGCCTAATAAACTCTTTCCTCTCCAAATTGCTCTGGTCACGGTGCTTCATCACAGTAATGGTAACCCTAAGACACCAGACAGTAAGGTGCAGAGGATAATACACTTCTTGCTGTGGCCGTAGCATGTGCTCACACAAGCACCTGCATATCTAGGTGCGTAACACACAATTAACCAAAACTAACTAGAAAAAACAAGAAATGGTAAATCAAAGAAAGTTAGGAATTGATAGAAACATCAAGCATTTATATACGTATATGTATCTCTTAGGTTATTAAACAGAACAATTTGATGGCGGGAACTCTTACAGGAAATTCATGGGAATCTATTGAATCATGGTGTGAAGGATCATATCCTGGCTCTAATGTGTCACCTGAATGTGTCTCCCTTTGATAAGCCAGCTTCTATCATGTTTTAAAACTGAAGGCTTTGCTTCTAATACAAGTCTTTCACAAAATCAAGAAATTTGACAATCTATTATGTGTACTAACTATATAAAATACTTGAACATAATACTTTTTATATTTCATTTATTCATTTTTTTACAACCTGACCGCTGTCCTCCTCCTCCCTCTCCTTCCAGTCTCCCATCTCCCCTCTGCCCCCATAATACTTCTTTTCAACACACAATCACTCCACACTTGGACCTGTCTCCCACTTTCATCAGTTGAAGGATCCACAGGCTAAGCTGATGTTTGGCTGGAAGAAGAATCCTTGCCTACTATATACAGAGCTGAGTTTGACCCTCAGTTCCACATAAAGCAGGTGTAGTGGCACATGCCTCTAGTTACAGAACAGTGGGAGGAAGTGTGGAAGAAGAACAGGGAAGTACGTCTGATCCAGATACACTGTTCTACTTCTTTGTTTCCCCCAGGAACTGAAGGCCTGTGCTTGCTAGAGAAGTGCTCTACCAGCCAGGTAATCTCCAGTCCTAGTACATTGTATGCATGTTTGAAACTGTTAAATAAAAATTATTTTAAAAACATTTTTAAGGAGGGGAGAGAGAAGAGGAAATTAAAACTTAGGGAAATTCACTAACCTGCTCAAAAGCAGAATTTGGCCATCTGAGACTCAGGTTTGATTTTGGAGCTTATGATATTTCACGTTCTTTATGAATTAACATAAAAATAAAACATGTATGACTTTCAGAAAAACCAAGAAAACAAGACACGTGTTAACTAATGCAAAAGGCAAATGATGATGATTGATCAGACCTTTTGTCTTCAGATGACCTCAACACTAAAATACTTCTAACAGAAGGCATTAGGAGTAAATGTGGTGACTTCTGCTGTCCCTCCAGTTCCCAGCACTGGCTGGTAGCTTAGTGCAGCTCTCAGTCCTCATCAGAGCAACTTCTTTTGTAGTGACCACCTGTCAATACAGGTCACAACTGGCTAGAATGCAGGGATTTAGGTGATGGAGTACTCAGTTCTAAGTGCAACATCTAGATCACACCCCTCCTCTGAAGGCTCAGGGGACAGCATGGAAGAGCCAGAGGTTGGGAGGACTGCCGTGAACAGTATCTTCTGAACACGACAGGGCCATCACATTCATGAACAAATGGCAACTGTGGCTGCCTGCACAAGACTTGCCCAAGATCAAGCCAATCAAAGTTAAATGACAGATGGGAGGGGGGCTGGTAAGACCCACCTCTAGCTGAAGAGCTATTGGCAGGGAAGTCAGCTGTTGTTTTTTTCCAGAAGTCTGATCCATGGTAGGCTGCCCGTGCTTCACTGATTGACCCTACACTCATGTGCATATGGGCAGCATCAACTGGATTCAATGGGTTATTTTTAAAAAGCAGGACATGAAGCTGGGAGAAGGATATGTTTGAGGAGGTCCAAGGAGTTAGAGTAAGTGGAGGTGGATATGAACAAAATACATTGCATACATGCATGCAATTCTCAAACAATATATATTTTAAAAAATAAAGCTGAAATTTAAAGAGCTGCTTTATAAATACTTAAGTCATGTTCCTGTATGTCCTGACAAAATAAAATGCACCATACAGGCAATTTTCCTATGCTTATGGCGGCATGTGACAAAGTAACATCAAATGGGAAGCGGAAGGCTGGGGCTCTCCTTAACTGACACTGTGTTATGGGTTGTATGATGTCCCCTCAAATTCTTATGTTTACATCCTGTTACTGTGAACTTCAGAATGTGACCTTATTCAGAAATATAATTAGTTAGAATGAGGGCACACTGAAGTAGAATAGGTCCCTATTCCTATAAAATATGTGTCCTTTATAGGAGTGCTGTGGAATGGTCTGTATGTCAAATGCTCTGATTGGTCAATAATAAAACACTGATTGGCCAGTGGCCAGGCAAGAAGTATAGGCGGGACTAACAGAGAGGAGAATTGAGAGAACAGGAAGGTGGGAGGAGACACTGCCAGCCGCCGCCATGACAAGCAGCATGTGAAGATGCTGGTAAGCCACGAGCCACGTGGCAAGGTATAGATTTACAGAAATGGATTAATTTAAGATATAAGAACAGTTAGCAAGAAGCCTGCCACGGCCATACAGTTTGTAAACAATACAAGTCTCTGTGTTTACTTGGTTGGGTCTGAGCGGCTGTGGGACTGGCAGGTGACAGAGATTTGTCCTGACTGTGGGCCAGGCAGGAAAACTCTAGCTACATAGGAGGAAAATTTGGACACACAAACACAGAAGGAGAATGTCTTACGAACATGAAAACAGCTAAAAGCCAAGAAGTGCCAATGATTGCTGGCAAACAATCAAAGAGCACGGAACAGGTTTTCCCTCATAACAGAAAGACTGAACACTCAAAAAGATTTGATTACCCATTCAACACAGAGAAGTTGAGCTGGTGCCTACCTACAGCCTTCACCCCTAATGACCAGTGTTCAAGGTACTGGAAGGTACTTTACACGCTCCCAGAGGAGAAAGGTAAACACCCACCCAGCTACAGACCCTTTGATTTATAACGGTGACCTGCCTGCAGGACATGCTGGTGCAACAGTGGCACAAAAGTTGTGGGAGTCACCAACAACTATCTAATTGGATTTAAGGCCCACTCCATGAGATGGGCCACAGATGTAAGAAACAACAACCACAACAACACAACCAAATACTACTGTTCTGCCAAAGCAGCGCAGCAATAAAAATGACTCCTAAAAGCATTCTGCTATATTCATAGATCAGTGTCTCATTCAACCATCATCAGAAACTTCCTCCTTCAGAAGATGGGAACAAATACAGAGACCCATAACTGGACAATGTGCAGAGAGTGAGAGACCTTGGAACACTTAGTTCTAAATGGGATGTCTCCATCAAATCCCTCCCCTTCTAGGGCTCAGGTAACTCAGTTGAAGAGGAGAAAAATAGTAAGAGCCAGAGAGGATGGCGAACACCAAGGAAACAGTGTCTTCCAGACACAACAGGACTGATGCACACATAAACTCCCAGAGACTGTGGCAGCTTGCCTGGGGCCTGCACAAGTCTAAATGTGGGTACCAGCACTGAGAAGGAACACAAGTTCCCTTCCTAAGCCCAGAAGCTATCTCTAATTGACTACCTTTCCCAAATGAAAAATTAGCTTTCTCCAATGAGTCTCACTGGGCATAAAAACCACAGCTAAGGTCAGGTACCATGTCCAGCAGCAGATGGCCAACACAAAACAAACCCAGGGATATTTTTGGAGGGTTTCTATCTCATAAAGATTTGTACGGGCATATCTTTACCTTACAGGTCTTTTGCTTATATATTATAGTTCCCAATTTTGTGTTTATATGGGATTTCTGGATATGTCTCTGTGTTTTTTATCCTTTTTATTTGGATCTGGGAAAAGTTGGGGGAGGGGAAACTGTAATCAGAATACATTGTGTAGAAAATAATCTATTTTCAAACAAAAACAAAACAAAAAAGGAAAAGGAAAAAAATTGAGCCCACACTACTCTAAATGTAGCACTTCTAAATTTATTTTCATGGTTCTCAATTTTCAGTGTTTTCTTCCCTTGTTTATCTTCTTTTACATCTTCATTAGCCTCTTCAATTTTCAAATTAAAAAAACTTTCAACTTTATTAATTTGTGTGTAAACATACATGTCATGGCATACAGTGTGGAGGTCAGAGGACAACTGTGTGAAGTTGGGTTTTCTACTTTCTCATTGACTTAGGTTCCAGGGACAAACTCAGGTCATTAGGCTTTTGAAGACAACACCTTTACTCCTTTACCAGCTGAGCCGTCTTGTTAGCCCTGACCTCTTTAATTCTGCCCAAATCTTTCAACTTCTTCTCTTATGATTCCTACTGAACAGAGAGCTATTTTGCTTTAATGTTATTTTTATTTCCAGCAGCAAATATTTTCACTATCTTACAGGTTTTTTTCTGAAAAATCTTAAAACATGAAACTTGTGAATAAGTATTCTTATAACTAATATCTGATGAAAAAAATAGAAGTCCCATTCACTTGGTAATTTACAGTTCTAAAGGTTATTTAGTATACAAGTTAAATGTCCACAATGAGAGACCAAAAATTACAGCGACATCAGTTCTGAAGATATTGGCTTCATCATGCCAAAAATCTCTGTATTTCATATAACATCTTCTAATTTCAGTAAATACAAACAAAAACTCCTAAACAAATGAATAGCTCCCTACATCTTTCCTCTTCACAGACATTATTAGTAGTTTAAGGAATTGATTTGTGAAATATTATCAAAGTAATTTTAAATATGATAAAAAAGAAAGCTTATACATGCCAAATGTACATAAGAGTAAAGAAAAACTTGAAAGTCATTTTATAATAGATACTAAAACTGGCAATTTCAAGAAGGGTATGAAATAATGGTATTAAAATGCATGGTTGGTTAACTGAGAAAATAATAAGAAGCTACACTGTATCACAAATCCTAATTGGTCTTAAATAAAAACTCAGAGCCATTTTTTCCCCCCTCTTGGTATGTTTGTTTTGTTTCTGAGACAGGATCTCACTCTGAAGCCTAGGCTAGCCTGGAACTCATCATTAGCCCAAACAAGCCTCAAACTCAAGTGACATTTCTCCCTTGGCCAAGTCTCCACAATGGCAGCTTTCTTGAAAGAGCATCACAGCAGGCAGTAGTACTCTTGCATTAAGAGAAAACAAGGGCATAACAGTAAGTTTAATAAGGTATCTGTGTAAATAAAATGAAGACTATAAAAAATGCTTATGTAAGCATACAAAGTCTCAGGAAGGAAACCAAAATATACCTTTCCGTGTTTCTTGAATGCAGGAGTAAGAAAAGATAAGCATTTACTTGGTAACTTTTAAATAGCATGAGTATTTTAAATCATGTTCTGTTATTTTTTTCTTTAAGAATTTCAAATAAAAAAGTTTAAACACTCCTTAAGCATCTAAGTTTGTTTGTGCATGTGTGTTGTGTATTTATTTAAAACAGGATGTTGTTCTGTGGTCAAGCTGCATGGAGTTAAGGATATTCCTTGCATCAACCCCCAGTGCATGGATTACAGGTCAGTACCACCATGTCTAGCAACATTTGCTTGACTGCAACACACCTGACAAGTTTTATACCACAGGCTGAGTCTTAAACAGTAATTATTAAGTCTTACTAATTGAGACATTCAACTATCCCTATGTAGTCTATACACAGAAAGTTCCTTTTCAAAAAGTGAAGGTACTGGTTTGTTTGCTTTTTTATCTACATGTTCCTAATCTGTCCACCTTAGAAGTAAAACACTGTTTCTTTAAATTATTTCAGCCAGGTATCACAAGGCCAAAGAAGAAGATTTTTATATTGATTACTCATTAAAATTAGAATTGTAGTGGATTAGGGTAATAATGGATTAGGCTCCACAACAAAGGTAGTAAGATCACACACTAGATCTACCAACAAATAGTATTTTAAAATCATTACAGTAAAAGCACAACTCTTATGTACGCCTAGTGAGGTTTGTGGTCCTAGCTATTCAGAAGGCTGAAGCAGGAGGATTCCAAGTTGAAAGCTTACCTGGGTATCTTAGAGACACCCTGTTACTAAATAAAAATGTAAGAGGTCTGGGAAAATAGCTCAATGGTAGAATACTTGAAGCTCTGGGTTCAATCCTCAATATCACACATACACACAAATCAATTTCATAACAGCACCATGTCAACAAATTCACTGTTAATATTTACTCTGTTTTCAGAGAGGAAGTGATAGAGGCAACAGCCCATATTAAGGCTAAAAATAACAATGGACACTTAACTAACAAAGAACATTAATAATTTTTTTAATTAAAGTATCTGCTTGTAAATTTCATGCTGAAAAGTTCACTGTATTCATTTCTATTTTGTAATTTCCTTGAAATACATAATAAAAGACCATGAAGCTTAAAGCAAGTGAAGAACTGGAAGTTGAAAACAATCTCAAAAATAAATGCATTTCTTCCTATATTTGTTCACTACATCTGAAGACCAGCTTTACTAATTTCTATCTTTTTCATTATTGCTTAGCCCATTGAATATGGCCACATCTAAATCTCTTGTTCCAGAGTATTCAAACTGCTTTACTTTCCTACCACCTCCTTTGATTATGTACATATTCAAAGTTTTGCATACAAATACAACTGTAACAAAAATATCTGCCATGAACTGTTTTTTCTCCCAGCAGATACAATAAATGCGTTTATTACAATTTCTTTATCAAAATGCAGAGCTAGTAGAGTCTATAGTTCAAAACAGGATAACTATATTTAAATCCACTATGGGAATACTACTATTTAGGAAACAATACAGATAAAATATAAATCCCCCTATTTTTAATAATCAATAATACTGCAATTAGTTTGTAAAAGAAGGGGACCAGAAAAGGACTATAGAAAGACTCTTCAATATTATAAAGAACACTTCCATTCATCGTTCTGACCACACAAATATTGACAAAAAGGACAGATACAGTGTCAAAAACTTATTTACCACGTAACCATCAAAATAAATACTGAGTCTTTAATTTCAAAATATTTCTTTAAAATTGTCTCTAGTTGGCAGTAGTAGTTTTATATTAATATTTCCAAACAATTCCTGTTTTACTAATTTGATGTTCAGTTAAGATTTTGTTTTCTATCATGAATACACAAGAGGGTAATGTACAGAACATACAAAGATGAAAAAAATACTGCAAGATTTTTCTTTAATGCAAAGATAAACAATATGTAAGTCAAATGTAGAGAGTAACAGTAATTCCAAAAGTATCTTTTACTTTTATAAGTAATTTTATCATAAGAAAATTTGACTTTCAAGAGGATCAATAAAATCTGAATTGTTTTTGTCTTAGCATATCTATTTTTAGATCTTAAGCTATTGACTCCCTTAGCTAATCTCCATTTAACTATCCTGCCTTAGCTAATATTTTTTTTTTTTGCTTTTGATTAAATATGTCTATGGCATGCTAACCACACTCAACCAAAAACCCTTTCTAACGTGTTAGAATAACACACTTTGATTCCAATAATTGAGTCAAATGTTTAAAATGTCAATTATTGGTTTCCAAACCTATCTGCGCCGATTTACTTATTATTTACATTAACATTATTTAAGTCATGGACTACATACAATATGAAAAGTTGTTTCTATGCAAACTAAGAATGACTAGACAGAAGTGAAGTCCTGTTTTAAAATTAAATGAAGGTGACATAACATATTCTAGTAAATCTGAAAATTCTGAAAGCACTTAGTGTTTTTCAAAAGTATTTTCAAAAGTGTTTATTCCAGCAAAGAGTAGTGGCGCATGCCTTTAGTTCCAGCACTCAGGAGGCAGAGGCAGGAAGATCTCTGTGAGTTCGAAACCAACCTGCTCTACAGAGTGAGTTCCAGGACAGCCAAGGCTACAGAGAGAAACCCTGTCTCGAAAGACCAAAAGGGGGGAAAAAGTGTTTATTTCACTTTAGGGCAATTGAACTGCAGACCATGCATAGAGTATGTAAAAAGTTAACACAGAACTCTAAACTCCATAAAAAAAAAAAATGGTATAAAATCTGTATGAAAAAGTTGGCAAATGAATGCTTGTTTTGTTAAATAATTTAAATAAGGTTATTTTCCCAATTTAACTTTTTAAATATCCTACGACACTTCCCAATCTCACCAGTTATGAAGTAACCTACTACCTTTTTTTTCCTGAAACACTTAGATTGGTTTGAAAAACCACCTGAATAAGACCTTTAGGGTTATAGTATGCAGCTGTATGTTCCTGGGCATAGGGCAAGGATTCCACAGCTCTACAATAAGACTGAGAACAGTTCCAATACACACACAGTCAATGCCCGTTGAATACCTACTGAGCAGGGAAAGGTACTTACTGTGATCACAGCCTTGCTAAGACAGATGGATCCCCTGCAGCCATATTCTGTCTCATCTTCAGATTTGTAGTAACTCAAAGTATTATTCTTCAAAACTACCCAACGATCCTGCCACCCATGAATATAGTTTGTCCACTAGGGGTGAGAAGAAGAGAAAGGAGGGGAAAAAATAAAGTCAGTATTTTAGAAACTGAGAGTTTCCAAAATTTTAACACAAAACTTTGAAAGCTGTAACAATTACAATAAACAGTAAAAAGATTAAGTGATAAAAATTGACATGTTTCTAGTATATAATGACCTTCAGTAATTTTAATAGCTAGGAAATAAAAAATATAATATTTTCTTCTACATTTGTAAAATTCTGCCACTATCTTTGCATACTTTCAGCTTCCCTTCTTCATCATCTTTATGGCATTTAAATTGTCCTGATCCCTATATAAAGTAACATGCTCAATAAATAAGTTACATGGTCTCTCTCCTACACCAAATACTGTATAGTCTTCTGAAGAAGTATAAAGCCAATCACCACCAAAATGCTACTCATGTATGTTAGTCTCATATGAAAATCGTATGATGGTCATAATTACATCAAAGAAAAAAATCTACATCATTAATCTTTATTAAGTTCACAGTAGTTTTAACTTTTCCCCTATAGAACTGATGACTGCACATTTAAAATGATTAATTCATTTACAAGTTTCCCTCAAGTTATATTTTTCTAACCCAGAAGAACTAATACAAATATAAAGTTGGATCATTTGGATCACCCATCATGATTTCTATGTTGCTAAGGTACTGATATACAGAGTAAATATTACAATCAAGAAAATGGCAAAAGTAAGTAATCTAATTTGACGGGAATACTTGATTTTTCATGTTTTATTTATGTCTGGTGTTTTAACACAAACAACTCTAAAAACAAATTTAAACTGGATTGTTAAACAATGCATTAGCTCAGGCTCTTTACCCACTGAGAAATCTTTTCTGTTTCTATTTCCTAATTAAACACATTTGAGATTGGTTCCGCTTTTAAGTCTAATCTTCATTACTATAAGCCAGCTCACCCATGCTGACAATTTAACTCACTCTTTTCTAAGGGGTCTCTGGGCACTATTTCCTTATTTCTAACAGCTTGTGACTCAACCAGCACTTAGATACCCACTTGAAACAAACGATAGTTCCAAACAAAACTGAAATCACCTCCCCTATAAGGTATATTTCCTCCCTATGTTCCTGTTTCCTTGGTTGTATTACTACTTCTGCAGTCATGGAGACTAAAGTTGGCTTACCATCAGATACACGAACAGAATAGTAAATAGACCCAATTTTGCTACCTGTGCTGGGGGAACTTGGACAGGTTACTTAACTTTTGTTTCTCTGTATGTTATTTGAATGGCTGAATAGTGAAAATGACTAGCACAGTTATACAGGACACTCAATATCTCACTGATCCTTTTCTCATAGTTTATCACCAAATCTTACTAATCTTTCCTTGATATCAATCAACCTTTAAATTTGACCTCTCTTTCCAGTTTCCAATAATTCCAATCAAATGATCAGCTTCCTAGATTCTTGAGAAGTCTTACCCCTCTTAACCTACTTTTAAGAATAATCTTATTAAGTATACTTGTTAACTTATGCAGTATATTAATGAGACTCCAGCCATGAAACTTACATGGACAATTCCCTATTCTCTATCACATTAAAAGGGCAAACTAGTATTTAAGAACCTCCCGGCTAAGCCTAACTTGGTCCCCATTATTATCCTTTATTAGCTAGTAATTGTGGCTATGTTGCCTTCTATGTGTTTCTTTGTCAATCAAGTCTCTCTTTTAAGAGTTAAGATTACGGCAGGTAGTGGTGGCGCACGCCTTTAATCCCAGCACTCGGGAGGCAGAGCCAGGCGGATTTTTGTGAGTTCGAGGCCAGCCTGGGTTACAGAGTGAGTTCTAGGAAAGGCGCAAAGCTACACAGAGAAACCCTGTCTTGAAAAACAAAAACAAAAAACAAAAAACAAAAGAGAGAGAGAGAGACAGAGAGAGAGAGAGAGAGACAGAGAGAGAGAGAGAGAGAGAGAGAGAGAGAGAGAGAAAGAGTTAAGATTACATAAGAAAAGATTAGAACAGTGCCTGGCTTGTCCTATTAACTTCATTTGAGGCATAATTATGTATAGATAAGGAAGCTTAACCTTCAACATCTCTCTCTAGATCCCTTCTAAAGTGAAAAGAGGAACTCTAATGACTGTACTTACAATTTGTATTATTTTCTTATAGTGGAACCAACAAATGGCATAGGCTTCAGGACTCAATAAATGTTTTATTTGCTATTATTACACCAAGAAAGCAGGGTTTGCCTTTTCTCTGCCACTATATTTGTTTCCACTCATCTATTTAATGCAGGCAATGTTGCATGCTAGATATTAAAGGAAAATCAAAGATTCCTTCATATTGCTAAGTTTGGCAACCACAAATTCAACAACAACAAAAAATAAGAGTCAGAACTAAGTTCCGTACAGAATGATATAGGGATTCAATGGAAAGAGACATTGAACATTTATGTAATCAAAGGCTTTATGGAAAGGACAGCATTTGAGATGGACTTAAAGAGCCAAGTATGCTAGCTCATGCCTATAATCCCAGTATTTCAAGGCTCTAGGAGGTGGGTCAAGAGTTAGAGGCCAGTCTGGCCTATACAGCAAAGCTCTATCTCAAAAGAAAGAACTAAAAGTGGTGGCCTACACCTTAAAGCCCAGTATTCAGGAGAGGCAGAGGAATCTCTGTGAGTTTGAGGTTAGCTTGGTCTAAATAGCAAGTTCTAGGCCAGCCAAAGCTACATAGACCTTGTCTCAAGCAAGAAAACAAGCAGCCAGCATGTGCATGGTGATGGGAGACCGAGAAAAAGTTGGCTAAGATTTCATTTATCCAGGCTTAGTTGCTTCCAAGTGTCAAGGTATGAACCTTTCTCAACATGTTCCATCCTATTTGTCATAACTACATGGAATTACTACTTAACTAGGATTTTTGGAACAGACATGATTAAGAAATATGTTTCATAGGTATGTCTGATTACCATTTAAAAGGGAAAAAACTTTTGGACTGGTATATTTTTGAATCAAATTTTTATCCTCTCAATTCCAGACCCATCCCATTTTATGAAACAAGAAAGAAAACGGGATTACAATTTGGACTCATCTATATAACTCAACAGGAGAAAAAGAACAGATGTGGAAAACTAGCTCATGTTTAAATTATCAGGTAAATTATAAAGGGTTCAAATTACAAAAGACACATACTTTAAGCTTAAAAACATGCATCAACACAGTGTGAGTGTATGTATTCAGTATAAAGTTCCTTTGATGAGGCTGCAGTTATAGGACAGTAGAACACTTGCCTAGCATGCATGATGCCACTAGGTTTGCTCTCTAGCAATGTCCAAAACTAAATAAAGCACCTTCTAGAAACAGAAGCTAGCCAGATGGCTCAGACTGTGAAGTACTTGTTATGTATACATGAAGACCTGAGTTTGATCCCTAGCACCCACATAAGAATGCCAGGCACAGTAGTAACATATGCCTATAACCCCAGGGCACAGGAGGATCTTTTGTGCTAGCTAAATTACAATCTCTAGGTTTACTTTCAGACCCCACCTCAAAAAACAAGGTGGAGAAGGATTGAGAAAGACACTTTACTTTAAATCTCTGGCCTCCAGGCAGGTGTACACATGCATACACACAAAGCCATACAAAAATAAAAGTTTCCGCCGGGCGGTGGTGCGCATGCCTTTAATCCCAGCACTGGGAGGCAGAGCCAGGCGGATCTCTGTGAGTTCAAGGCCAGTCTGGTCTACAGAGTTCCAGGGCAGCCAGAGCTACACAGAGAAACCCTGTCTCAAACAAATAAGCAAACAACAACAACAAATCAAAAGTATAGCTTGTTTCATAAAACATTTGAACGTACTTATATGGCAGTTGCTTCTCATCTAATGAGAAGTAATGAAACTATCAGAATCAGGAGAGACAACCCATTTCATAACCACTTGGAAATGCAAACTTAAGTGTTCAATACAGATTCTTAAATGATAAAGATACATTATATCTAAACAAACACTGGGGAGCTTCACTTTACTGAAAGCATTACATTAAAATTTCAAGAAAGATCACAGCATCAAACATAACATAATTTTCTTCTTTGTAAATAAAACTTAACACTTGGAAACCTTGCATCTGACATACTTAAGTCTGTCCCAGGCTTTCTCTCTACAGCTAAAGACACTGTAATAGTCTAATCTCAGACAATTCCAGAAATGATGTTCAAGAACACTAGAAGCAGAGTGATTTCTTAATGGCCAATAGCACATGACTTGGTATCTTATGACCAGCTTGTTAAGGGACCAGCCCCAACTCTGGAAGCACTGCTAGCTCTAAGCATTTCTTAAAGTTTAACAGGAAAGGGCAGGGAAGTCAAAAAGGCTGAGTCTTCCCACAACAAAAGTGTAAAATATAACACATCTGTAAACTATTAACAAGATCACTCATTTCCAGCCCTATAAATGCTATCTAGGCTAAAAAAAAAAAATTAAAAGAAGCTTTTAAAAGTACAAGGGAAAAAAACAGAAATGTCTTTCCTCAATACACAAATACCGTATTACTAAATAATGCTCCTTTCCCTGAACTTTATAAGGGTCAGTCTTCACTCTGACACGTTCCAACTTACTACTAATATTTATTATCCAAGCGTGACAATTCAATAGCTCTTTTCTGAACTTGGATAAGAAGGGGTAAAGTACAAAAGTGCTGCACACACTTTCTACATTCAAGAATCACTCACACTTCAAAGTTTACTATCTCAGATTTCAAGGCCAAACCCAGTCAACTGGCTCGCCTAAACCCGATAGAGCTGAACCCCACCCCACCCCGCCTCAACCTATTCTGGTGAGGACCTCCAAAACAATATTGTTTGAAAGGTCCATTTAGCTGCCCTCGCGTCCAGTACTTCAGACAGACACCACGGTTGCCCAACCCAGATTCCTACACCCCAGACAGCTGCCGCCTTGGGTTCCAAGTTACCAGATGCACCTTGCCTTCCAAACTGGATCGCGGATTAAATACACGCTTTCCAAGGTCCTCGGCCAAAGCTGACAAGCTCCTGGGGATTGGGGGTGGCGACGTGGGGGGAGGACAGTCCTAAACACCTCCTATCCCACCCTTGGCCAGGCACTCGTTCCAGGCGGACCTTTCGGGCCCCGCACCCCAGGCACATTCCGCAGCCCCCGCCCCGGGACAGTGGGTGCCTCCAGTCCAGCCCCACCCCAAGTCCCGAGCGAGCGGCGCGGCTCCCCTCGCCTCGCGGCAGGTGAGTCGTCCTGGCCGCGGGTCCTCGGCCCCCCGCGGGCTGCTCACCTTGCTGAGGACCCCGCAGCGCTCTACAGGCGGCCCGGACTCCGTCTCCGGATCCTCCTCGGAGCCCGACGAGTTCCAGCTCTGGTTATCCGACATGGAGGCGCGACAGGCGAGCAGGAGACCGGCCCCCGCTCCGCGAGCTGCGCCAGTGCAGGCGCCCAGTCCCTGGGGTGAAGGGTCGGGGGATGGCACAGCCAAGAGTGCCCGCTCCGGGACGAGCGGGAACAGGAAGAGGGACGAAGTGCGCCCGCCGCGCCGCCGCCGCCGCGCCTGACACCGAGCGGACCGGGGAAGGAGGACGAGCGGCGAAGAAAGCCTGCCCTTCCAGCCGTCCGCCGCCGTGGCCGTGACCCCTGCGCTGCGCCCGGCGCCGCCACCTGAACTCGGCCCCCGAGGTGCCAACCTCAGTCAGGGAGGGAGGAGGGGAGGAAGACGGGAAGAGCCAAGCCAACGGCAGAGACCCAGGTCCGCTCACACCTCCGCTACCGCCGCCATCTTCCTGCCGGGCCCACTATTTACCCTCCCTCCCCTCGCCGCTCCCTCCCCCTCCGTCCTCCCATCCTCCCTCCACCCCGCCCCGGGCCCCTCCCGGCGGCTCACGACGCTCCCTACCTCCGGCCCTCCCGGGTGACGACGGGTAGGGAAGGAGGCGGGGCGGGGAGAGGACAGAGCTTGACAGGGAAGCCGCTGCGCTGCATTCTGGGAAGGCTGCCGCTGGGTCCGCCGCGCAGCCTCCTGGGAGTTGTAGTCTCAGTCCTAGGCAACTGGTGGGTGTCCCGGGGTGCGCGGAAGGCTGGTTGCCTGGGGGAAAGCTTCAGAGGGCCAGTGGGCTGCTTTTGACAGCTGTGTGGCCCTTCGGTCTAGCTGGGCTTCTGAGTCTGCCTTCCGTGTTTATGACGATCCCTCGGTCCCTACGAACCAGGACGTGAGAAGCCTCAGGTGAGGATGTCGGGTTGTGCGTAGCTGCTTTCCGGAAAGCCCGGGAACATCTTTGCGACTTGCCTGGACAAGCATGTCCGGGGCTTGGCCGCTTCGCTATGGGCTGGAGGTTAGGAGTTTGGGACCTCTCTGGTCACAAACTGGAATTTTTTTTCTCTCTAAAGCCGCCACTGCTAACCCCGAAGGACTATTGTCTGTGTCTTTAGGAATCAGACTTCATACTTGAGGTTTACTGCTGTTGAAGGAAGAATTCCTTCAGACTATTTTCGTTAGCGTTTTGCATTTTTACATTTATAGAATTTTTATTTTGTGGAAAGTAATGCTGAGGTGGTCAGAGAACAAATAACGTTCAAAGAGGTTTTTATAAAAAAAAAGTGAAATAAGGATCAGATTATATCCTGAAGTTTTCTTAGTTGTAAACGAGTCTTGTCCTCCCTTAAGACAGGAAAGGTAGGATAGAAACTTTCTATCATAAAGGTCGAAACGCAAGTTTTATTGAATAATAAGGAAAGAGACAATAGGTGGCTATCAATTTTCTGATCATTTCTAACTCTGAAATTCCTTATAAGTAGTAAAAAGAATTTCTGCTTGCTACCCAGTTGGGAGAGAAAGTAAGAGGATATTTTGAGTGTGAGTGATAAGGCACAATGTCTAGAGAAGGAAAAAAAAAAAAAAACCCAAAAAACTCTGGGAGTAATGGGAGAGGCCTATACTCCGCATATTGATAGGAAGTGGTTCTTAGAAGTACTTGTGATATCTTTCATTTCTGTACATTGACACTAAGTGCAATAGATTCTAAATCTGCCGTGTGTCAGGTGCATATCATTTTCTATTGTAAAATCGTGACAGTGCATAATTGAAGACATTCAAATGAATAAAACCTTGAGATAAAGCTTTTAAGAATACCTTGTCAAGGTGTTAAAACATAACCCAAGGTTATTCAACAGAGAGAGAGAGAGGGAGAGAGGGAGGGAGGGAGAGAGAGAGAGAGAGGGGAGAGAGAGAGGGGGAGAGAGAGAGAGAGAGAGAGCCACTTTGTGAATGACCAAGAGTATGCATTTGGAATGGTCTGCTTTGCTTAGTCAACCTAATGAGGCTAAGACCTTCTAATTCTTGTTCTAGGTTTTAGAATCATTGCTCTTAAATAAAATGTTAGTTAAGTAAAAGTATTGAGAAATTCACTTCACAGTGCAATTTAGAATCACAGAAACAGCGTTATGTTTGATTCTGAAATTGAACCTTCTATTATATTTTATGTCTCACTTAGGTTTTGAATAATTGTGACCACCAACACCCAGCTCCCACTTGTCTGGTTGAAAATTGCTTCATTATATTCAGTATTAATGTATGAGAAATTGCCTTGCTGCATCGGTCCATTCTACTAAAGGCTAAAATATTTTAAGTGCAGGAAGATTTTTGTATAATGACTGGAGTGCCACATTAGAGAGTATGATTTGCATCATTACTGTTAGTGGAAAGAATATCAATTCAAGAATGAAGTACACAAGCCTTCTTTATTTCATAATAAAAACTGATAGCTTTCCAGATGTCTGTTTTACATAGGGCCTTCTCTAATCCTTATGTTGTATTCTTTGTTTTCATGAGCTCTATTTTTTAGACCTGTATACCATGGGATTTATTTTAGTATGTGGAATGAGGTAGGAAATGAATTGTTGTTGGTTTTTTGTTCGTTTATTTGCAAATGGGCATTTGGGCCCAGCATTTTATTAAACAGTCTATTCTTTCTCTTATACAAATATGCTACCTTTATAGTATATAAAAGCCTCATATATAGCCTGCTATTCATTCTTTTTCATTGATATATTTATATCTATACCAATACTTTACTGACTTAATTACCGTTTAGCTTTTGAATATTCAGTTAAGAAATTTTCCTGATGTTCTTTTTCATTTGGATGTTTTTCATATCTTCTCTCCCAAATAAATATGATAGTAGCTTGTTGAATTGGTTGAGAACTTGTGATTTGATTTGGGGCTGGGAAGGTGGCTCTGTCAGTGAAGTTCCTGCTGCTCAAGCTAGAGAACCCAAGTTCAGATGCCTAATATCCATGTAAGAGCCAGGCAAGGTGATACACATCTGTAATTCCAGAGCTGGCTGGCTAGAGACATGTGGATCTCTAGAGCTCACTAGCCTGCCAGCCCAATTGAAATGATGGGGTCCCAGGCTCTGTGAAAGACCTTCCTTGTCCTTAAAAACAAAGTAGAAAGCAATTTAAGAAAATACTCAAAGTTGCCCTGTACCACAAATCTTAAAAACTCTTCTAATAAAAAACCCAGAGCCAGATATTGGGGTAAAAGCTGAAAGATCAGAGAAGCAGAACAGCCAGCCACTAGATTACCTCTACAAAATCCTCAGCCTCAAGAGAGTGAGTTCCTGTCTCCTCACACCTTATATACCTTTCTGTGTCCTGCCGTATTACTTCCTGGGATTAAAGACGTGTGTCAATACCACTTAATTCTATTTCTCTTATGTAGCCCATTGTGGCCTTGAACTCACAGAGATCCAGACAGATCTCTGCCTCCGAGTGATAGGATTAAGGGTGTGTGCCACCACTGCTTGACCTTTATGTCTAATTTAGTGGCTGACTCTGTCCTCTGATCCCCAGGTAAACTCCATTGGGGTACACAATATATCACCACATTTCCCCTTTTTTGTCTAAAATAATAAAAGAAGGTTATAATTAATATAAGAAAAACTACATACAATAAGTACAGTAAGTATATACAATATATAAGGCAATAAATACATCAACAATGTCTAGTCCATTTGCATTTGACAAATTCAGAGAAAATAATCTATTATCTATTCTATCTTTGTGAATCCAAAGAATTGTTCCTAATTCACCTTCTATCCTAATTTGCATTACCAACACAAAACTATCTTTTGATGTCTTTCAAACTTATATACTTTATACTTCTTCAGTGAGTTTCTTTTCTGAATTTGTTAACAAGGAAAAATATAACTATGATTATCTAATCTTCAACTCCCTCAGTTTCCGAGAAGGAAATAATATTACCTAAGTAAACAGGAAGTGCAAACAAGTGACTTCCAAAAAAAATGTGAGAAATGACAGAAACAGCTGGCTGCCTGGACAGTCACCCAAGATTTCTCTGCAACGTTGGGGCATCTATCTTCAGCCTGCAGGCCTAGCATATCTGACAGACTCATCTGTGAAGCAGGATTTTCTAAAGAGCTTTTCTACCTTGTCTTTGCAAGGTGCAGCAGTCCTTTATTTTGTGTCCTACTTGTCCAATTTGGACAGCATACTGTCAGCAGTCGAGAAAAGTGCACTTTCTAGCCCAGTGGCTAACGTTTGTCACAAAGAAAGTAAACTCCATAAGGAGTTTCTTCAATGCCCATCATCTTCTCTGAAGTAGATTGGTGCTGCCAGGAGCAGACATGTCTCATAGTCATAACAGAGAAAAAAAATCTATGTTATTAAAACATCTTAAATGCCATATTTTATAGATCTCTGAAGTGGTTGAAGATGACCTATCTAAATTATGTTTCTGTTTAACCTTGAAAACATACCTAATATGACTACAAGTTTGATTGTAATGACTATTAACTTGCATTCCTTATATCCTAGTTAGTTGTTAATAATAACTTTCAAGGACTAGAAAATTACATTACACTGTTAAATGAGCTCTATAGGTACAATATCTTGAACCAGATTAGAAATATATACACAGTATTTTCTAACAAAATCAATCTCAAATTTCTATCAATATACATAATTTGTATATAATATACAAAAATCCAATCAAATGTAAAATAATTAAAACTAGTAGTGGCTTTTTAAAAGTAGATTCAATAATCTACCTTTTTATCTTATCATATCATTCTTTCTTTTTTCAGAGTAGATTCAAAAATCTACCCTTTATCCACCATTTCTATATTTTTTTTCAGAGTAGTTCACTAATCTAACACTTATCTATGTCCTCTTTTTTTTTCAAACAAGAACCCTGAATCTAATCTCCTTGTTTATCTTTTTTTCCTGACCATTATTAACAACTTGTAACAACCCTAAACAATAACAATTATCCATAACCCACTGAAAGACCCAAAACCACCCACCCCACTTCTTGGGAATGTGGGTGTAGTTTTCTTAAAATTACTTCCTGCTATCTGGGGATGATGGCATCTTTAGGGGATCCTGAAAAGAAAATTTGGGGGTTTAATTGTCAAGTCCTGGGAAAGGTATCATTTGTTGTCCAGTCTCTGCATAATGGGAAAGTGCAGGGCTTGTTTCAAATCCTTGCTCAAGTAGTCTGTGAGGCTGGATCATCTCAGTTAGCCATCTTGAAATTGTCTTGAGCAGTTTGTAGTCCCAAACTGATCTTTGGGTGGTATTTGTCATTTTAGTGATATTATCATCCTCCTGATGGAATCATTGTTGTGGGGCCCCATCATCTTTTTGGAGACTTCAAAGTCTCTATTAGGTGTGGTCATGGTTCCCTGCAGAAAACTGATAGAGACTCAAACCCAAAATCATGTACAGGAAGCTAGATGAAGCCTTTTTTCTAGAATTAGTTAGTACTCTATGTGACCATTAACATCATGACAAAAGTTTAAAATATATGTATATATAAATAGTATAAATTTTGATATAAAATTTATACCTTAAGAAAAGTTTTAAAGAGTCAAAATAAAACCAAAGAATTATGAGATTAGTGACAATAGAATAGTCTCTTAATTTTGGTTTTTCTTCTGTCCCGTATCAGGTGGCTTTTCTGACATGATACAGAGATTTTGTGTTTTCTTTTAACAAGCATGCTTGAGTTTAGAGAAGGAGAGAGCCATGCTCAAACTCCAAAACCAGCTTTAATTTTAACTAAACTACATAAAGATCATTTGTGTTAAATGTCTGTAGAGAACATCAGAAACAAACATTTAGGAAGACTTAATGAAATTTTATCCTATTAGATATGTGATATACCAGTAGGCCAACTCTTTTCCTTGGGACATTTTTTATGGATGACTTGTCCTTTTCCTTCAGATGTCTCATTTGTCCAATGTTCTTCAGATTCCTTAGCCTTCATTCTCCTGAAAGACAAAAACAAAACACTTCCCCAACCCTAACTTTGGGGAGTTTCCAAATCTAATCTTTATCAGTTTTGATTTATGGTTTCTCCTTAAATTTTTATTTTATTTTCTAAAGCTGTTCTATTATCCAGAGTTGTATGTTTTTTTTACAATAGGCATTAGATTCTTTTTTCTTTTCTTTTTTTTTTTTTTTTCAGAGCTGAGGACCGAACCCAGGGGCGCTCTACCACTGAGCTAAATCCCCAACCCCTAGATTCTTTAATAGCTCTATGATGGCAAGAAAAGACTGAACTGAATTTGTCATGGGGGCCTACAAGAGTTCCCTCAGGGAGTTTCCCAATGGTAAAGGCAAAGGATTACCTTGTCTGTCCCTTGTTCTACGTTTGTTAGTTCAATGTTTGCCTTTACCACACCTGCATAATCCAGAAGGGAGGGGCATTCTGTTGCCATTATTCCTTGAAAAAATCATTGTTTCTAGGAACACCTTGTTTACAGTCCCTTTTCAGGTGACTTTGTTTACCACAATTGAAACATCTGACATTACTATTTTTTTTTTCAAACTTCTGGAAATCACCTTTCCTATCCAAGTATCATCATGGTCATGAGATTCAATAGTGTATCTTGGATTCATTCCTCCAGGGGTGCTGATCTTGCCTTTAGTGGCCTAATTACCCTTTTGCATTGTGCATTAGCATTTTCAAAAGCCAGAGGTTTAATTATTATCTGTCCAGCATCTGAATTTGGTATCATTCTATTTACTACTGAAGACACCTTTGTAAGAAATCAGTGAAGATTTCTTTTGGGCCCTGTATAACATTTGTAAATGACTCAGTTTTCTTTCCTACTTCTTCAATTCTGTCCTAAGCATTCAAGGTGGCCATTCAGCATAAAATTAGGGTGTGGTCATCATATAAAGATTGTCTTTGTATATCAGCATAATCCCCTTCTCCAATAAGTTGATCTTGGGAAATTTGCATACCTCTAGCCCTACATCATTGTTTAATGGTCTTAGCCTCATCTTTCCATCAGGTCCTCCATTGTAACTGTTGATCAGCCTCTAAGACTGCTGTAACCAAATATTTCCAGTCTTGAGGGATAATTTTATTACAAGTTGACCACGATTTTAACATTTGCTTCATGATTGGAAAATGCACACCATATGACACTATAGCTTCTTTGAATCTCCTCAAATCTAATGTTTGCACAGGAATCCAATCAGCTCATACACAGCCTTAAGCATTTGGCAGTTCCTGTATGGTTACTGGATAGATTAAGGTTGGCTGTTTAAAAGCCTTAGGCTGTTTCTTTGTAAGTGTATAATGTAATGCTGAGATTGGTTCACCTTTAAATTTCTCTGTCTGGGTCTGACTTTCTCTTTGATCTGTTTTAACAAGTTTTTCTAAAACGTTTATCTTGGCACCCATATTAACCAACTTTAATGATAAAATAAAAATGATCAAACAAATAATATTTATAATTAACATTGCATCTATCCCATCAACATTAATTATCCTCTCATTTAATTGTTCCATTTTCAGATCACCTAATGTGTTATGAAACAGAGACCAAACACCCTCCATTGTAAAAATGTGCTCCATTTTTTAATGTGGGAAAAAAATTCTCTTTTAACTAATTTCTCCCTTTAAGAAATCTTTTTTTTTTTTTTTTTTTGAGACAGGGTTTCTCTGTGTAGCTTTGCGCCTTTCCTGGAACTCACTTGGTAGCCCAGGCTGGCCTCGAACTCACAGAGATCCGCCTGGCTCTGCCTCCCAAGTGCTGGGATTAAAGGCGTGTGCCACCACCGCCCGGCTCTTTAAGAAATCTTAATTGACTCACTAACTCTGCCAACTGTGTAGGACAGTAGAAGCCCAAGTGGGTTTTCAAGGCAGCTAGCTACCTAGTGTGGTAGCAGCCCCAGATGGAGATCCAGGGAGAGACCACGACCCACCAGGACAGAAGTGAAAGAGCCAGCCATCTGGATCCAGCTGGTTAGGGACTCCTGCCCACATGGGGTGGAGACTCCAGCTGCATGCAGCTCAGGACTGAGCTGGGGCCTGCAAGGCCACAGGCAAGCAGGTTTTTTTTTTGTGTGTGAATTTGTGCCACAAAACGTTGGGTGCCAGATGTAACACAAATCTTTAAAGGTCTTCTAATAAAAAACCCAGAGCCAGATATTGGGGTAAAAGCTGAAAGATCAGAGAAGCAGAACAGCCAACCACTAGATTACCTCTACAAAATCCTCAGCCTCAAGAGAGTGAGTTCCTGTTTGCTCACATCTTATATACCTTTCTGTGTCCTGCCATATTACTTCCTGGGATTAAAGACAGGTGTCAACACTACCTAGTTCTGTTTCTCTTATGTAGCCCATTGTAGCCTTGAACTCACAGAGATCCAGACAGATCTCTGCCTCCGAGTGATAGGATTAAGGGTGTGTGCCACCACTGCTTGACCTTTATGTCTAATTTAGTGGCTGACTCTGTCCTCTGATCCCCAGGTAAGCTTTATTGGGGTATACAATGTATCATCACATTGTCCTTGATTCTCCACAATCTTATATGCACACACACACACACACACACACACACACACTCTCTCTCTCTCTCTCTCTCTCTCTCTCTCTCTCTCTCTCTCTCACACACACACACACACACACACACACACACACAAACCTGTTAGTGCATATGCACAAATTCACAAGAAAATGTTCAGTCACTAAAGATAAAGATACTTATACATGAAATGAAGTATGAAGATTTGAATTATGAATGTACTTAACTGGTAAAGCAATTATATTCTTACATTATTATTTACATTAGCCAGACACCTTAAATATGTGACTTTTTTCTTAAAAGTCATGTAAGTGGAGCATTGTTGGTCCTATTGTCCCATAAAGAATAATGAACTGATGCATGGGGAGGCTGAGTAACTTACCCAATGTCTCATGGCTACTAAGTGGCAGTGAAGATTTGAACCAAAGTCTCATTCACTTCCAAATCCATATAAACCTTTTTCTGTGATTTTTAATATATCATTGAGAAGGAATGTATAAAAATATGTTCTATAGATAAGGCATCTAAGCCACTGTAAAAAATGTATTCTATAGATAAGGCATCCAAGCCACTATCTAAAAAATGTGTTCTATAGATAAGGCATCCAAGCCAATATAAAAAATATTTTGTATAGATAAGGCATCCAAGCCACTATAAAAAATGTCTTCTATAGATAAGGCATCCAAGCCACTATATAAATAAAAATGTATTCTATAGATAAGGCATCCAAGCCACTATATAAATAAAAATGTATTCTATAGATAAGGCATCCAAGCCACTATATAAATAAAAATGTATTCTATAGATAAGGCATCCAAGCCACTATAAAAAAGATGTGTTCTATAGATAAGACATCCAAGCCACTCTATAAAAAAATGTGTTTTATAGATATGGCATCCAAGCCACTATAAAAAAAAGTGTGTTGTATAGATAAGGCATCCAAGCCACTATAAAATAATGTCTTCTATAGATAAGGCTTCCAAATCATTATATAAATAAAAGTGTATTCTATAGATAAGGCATCCAAGTCACTATATAAATAAAAATGTCTTCTATAGATAAGGCATCCAAGCCACTATAAAAATGTCTTCTATAGATAAGGCATCCAAGCCACTATGCTTTTAATTCAACCAGTGATTCTTAGCATTTCCCATTTGTGTTATCTACTGTCTTATTTTGCCTAACATCAGTTCTGTAGAGTTTATTATTACCTTCTATTTCTAATATTTCAGTTGAAGAAATTTAATTACAGAAAAGTTAAATAATTTTCCAAAAGTCATAGTAAAGATATATTTGGTTTTGAGCCCAAGCATCCATATTTCAGAGTTCATTCTTATCCCACTTGAATATTTCCTCAATTCTTTCTTCTAATTCTTCCACCTCACCTATCTCTGGTAGGAACTAGACCAAACAACAATCCCAAAGCCTTCTTGTGCCTTGTATTTCCACTACCGATATCCAGAAGCCAAAACTCTTAGAGATGTTGGAAATAAAATGTTTGCTATTTTACCGATCAACATATAGAGACATGCTGTATACTTCAAAGATGAGTTTTGGGGAGCCCAGTTCAGTCTATAACAAAACCTGTGTGCTCCATATTCTATAATAATCTAGTAATAAAGATGCACTTTGCGTTAAGTAGTGAATTTAACTGTTCTTTATAAAATTATAAAATATTATAAAATAACACCTCCAAAAACTATGACCAGTTAGTTAAAGTTGAGGGATTTTGTAAGAACCATGATTTTGCAAACTTTAAAATAAAGATGTTAACTTGTGAAATAGAGGTGGTAATCTATGAACCGTGGCAGTCTAAAAACTAAGCTGCATGGTGCTCTAATGCTGCTCCTCAAGAGGCTATCTGGGGGATTGTTAGTTAGTGGCCAAGCCTATGCTACATACCAAGACTTTGTCTCACAAAACCAAACAAACAAATCTAGAGAAGAGATGAACTAAATATAACATATTAATAATATAGCTGTGTTGGTAACCCAATTTTCATGACTGAAATAATTATCTAGGTGGTGATAGTACCAATTATTGGTGAAATTATTTAGGCCACTCCACGTAGTTAAAAGGAGATTTATTTAATGGCGTAACTTACAAATTAAGGGATAGGTAGGTCGCGGGGTCTGGGGAAGGTGTATCGCAGTCCAGCGGTGTTCTCTGGAGCTCTCCTCTGTCTACCTCCACCATCCAGCGTCCTGGAACCAAGAGAGCGTTCGCCGATCCGGATCTCGGGTCCCCAGGCGCCTCCCTTGGCCCCGCCTTGTAGGCGTGACAGTTGCCGAAGTCTCAATGGGGGTTGGAACTTCCAGAACAAAGCTGGAATGGCTACCCACTACATCTCCCCCTTTTTGTCTAAATAAGAAAGTTCTAACCTAATACAAGACTATATACAAAGGAATGGTTATCAAATATTGTCCAGGAATAATGAGGGATAATGACCTAGATAAGATGGAACTACTTCCAATGCAAACAATATCAAGCAAGAAACACATATTAAAATCCAGAGAAGTATAGAGCATAGATAAATGGCATGTTACAAAGATCATTCCAAAAGGTGTCCTACCCTAAAGAACCTGAATCTAATACTTAATATGTTCTATCTACTAAGTTGTAACTATAACTGCTAGTCTTCAATCCCATCAAAGACCTGAGAAGGAATATAATGGTACCTGAGAAATGGTAGATGGATGCAAGCAACTTTCGGGAATCTTGCGAGAGTAGACCGAGACAGCTGGCAGCCTGGACAATCACCTAATGTTTCTCAGCATTGTTGGTGCATTCAAATTGGCTACAGGCCTAAAGTATCTGACAGACCATTTTCAGAAGCAGGAATTCTGAAAGACCATCTTACCCTGTCTTGGCAGAGTACAGTGGTCGCTTTCCTTGTGACCCGCTTGTCCAGAAAGGATAGCATTGCATTTGTACTGTCAGCTGTCGAGGCAAGGGCAGTTCTTTGCCCAGTAGGCCATTTTGTGCCAAGAAGACAAACTTCCAAATGGAAATGTCTAGAAGCCCAACATTCTCTCGGGATCAAATTGGTGCAGCCAGGAGCAATTGTGTCTCGCATCAACAGAATTCTAAGTTATTTAAATGCCATATTCTCTAGGTCTATGAAGTGTTTGAAGATTACCTGTCCATCTGACCTATGTATCTGTAAATCTGTATAACCTGACTAACGTAACTATAGAGATAACAAGCATAGGTGACTATAAATCTACAAGTCTTATCTACTGAAATAACCTAAGGACTAAGGCTTCACGTAAACAAGGTAGACAGTCTATAAGCAAGTGTATGGTAAAGAACGATGACTTCAAAGTTGTGACAATACACAAGATGTTATAACAGAGGTAGGAGTGTATAGTGTGATATACAATATGACAATAATCTTAAATATATATCAATATTTATAACAGAGGTAGGAGTATGTAGTGGGATATGCAATATGACAATAATCTTAAATATATATCAATATACCGAATATCCTAAACAGAAGTAGAACATACATAAAGTATGACAGATATAAATTTACATTTGTATCAATATACAAACATTTCAAATAAGAGTAGAAATATATGTACATTATACCAAGTATAGTTTTGTATTTGTATCAATATACAAATTATCTTAAACAGGAATATAAAAATAGTTTACATTTGTATCAACATATAAGAATCCATAACAGTGCAAATTACAGTGCAAATTATTTAAGGCTGCTATTTTACTAAATTTGTTTACTAGTATACACAATAATCTACCATAATGTCTTATACGTATCCATTCCATTTCTTCTTTTCCTTTTTTTTTTTTTTGGGAGTACTGAGTTTAATATTTCCTTCCACCCCCAACCCTATAACCATCATCCATAACCCTGAGAATTATGAAACCTAAGGGAGAAGGGGCGTCGTTTTCTTAGAATTGCTTCCTGCTGTTTAGGGGGTGATGTTATCTCTGTTGGGTACTGTGAGAAAGCGCAGATAGTTAAATTTCAGTTAGACTAACTGTAGGTTCTGCAGCAAGTCTTAGAGTAATGGGTAAGATTGTCTGAAATTCTGGTAAGAAGTGTAGTATGATGATGATTACCATGGCATCATTCTGGATTGGGTAGAGTTGTTGTTGGGGCCCCATCTTCCTTCTGGAGACTTCTGAGATTGCTATTAGAAAAACCTATTTGTTATCAAAATGGAAGATTTGGATTTAAAGAGGACATAGCATGTAAAAAAGGATTCTGAGAAATCAAGAGTAAGCATGGAGAGAATTAGAATCTAGAAGACAATGGTCCCTTTTTATTGGTTTCCTTCTGTCCCACACCAGAGGGCTCTTCTGATATGGTACTGAAGAATCTCTCAAACTTTTCTTTTAGCAATGTGCTTGGGTTTAGAGAAGGAGTGAGCCAATTCCATCTCCAAAGCCAGCTTGGCTTATAATTGAATTGGGACCACAACTTTTCTATATTGATAGAGAGATAGATGTTAGACAGTGAGATTTTACCGTGTGTAGATTGGTACCAATAGATTCTTTCTTTCTGCTGTAAACATCCGGATATCCAAGGCCTTATGATTTTTGGAAGATGGGTATTTCTATTATCCTGGAAAGACAAAAACAGAACCCTACCCCAACCTTGATTGTTAAATTTTTCTTACAACTTGTAGAGATGTCACATTGGTGGATGATCTTTTACTTCACCTCATCAAGGGGTTTTTCCTGTTCAAATCGAATTTTTATTAATTTTGTTGGTATCCATAGCTTTTCTTCTCCTGCAGAAACAAAGGCAAAACCCCTTCCCCAACGTAGAACATATCCAGGTTTCCATTCTGAGGTCAGCACATCCTTGAAATAAACCGGTTGGTTTAGCTCGGGAGTTTTGTCTGTCGTCCAATGTCTCTCTGCAGCTGTTGTTCCTTTCTCATCGGCATTGAGAAAATTCAAGGTTAATAAAGCACTATGCAATCTATTTCTAGGAGTCATTGTTACCTGTTGCTGTTTATTTAGCATATCCTTTAAAGTTCGATTGGATCTTTCTATGACTGCTTGGCCTGTGGGATTGTGTGGTATGCCTGTAACATGCTTTATATTGTAATAAGCAAAGAATTGTCTCATTTTATTGGAGACATATGCTGGAGCATTGTCTGTCTTAATTTGTACAGGTATCCCCATGATGGCCATAACTTCTAATAGGTGTGTAATCACAGAATCAGCCTTTTCAGAACTCATAGGAGTTGCCCATTGAAATCCTGAATAGGTGTCAATGGTATGATGTACATACTTTAATCTTCCAAATTCTGCAAAATGAAACACATCCATCTGCCAAATTTCATTTCTTTGTATACCTTTTGGATTGCTCCCTGCAGGTAATGGAAGTTGGTTATAGATGGAACAAGTAGGACATTTTTTCACAATATCCTTTGCCTGTTGCCAAGTGATGGAGAAATCCTTCTTCAAACCTTTGCTATTTGCATGGTATTTCTTATGAAATTCTGAAGCTTCTAGCACATTACCTATTAGTAACTGATCAATCTCATCATTACCTTGTGCTAGAGGTCCTGGCAGACCTGTATGGGATCTGATATGTGTTATATATATGTAGGATGTTCCCTTTTTCTGATGATTTCCTGCAATTGTATGAATAATGAAGTTAATTCTGTATTATCAGGAATAAATTCAGCAGTTTCAATATGTAAAACAACTCTCTCTGCATATTGAGAGTCAGTGACTATATTGAGGGGTTCTGTGAAGTCCATCAGTACCATAAGAATGGCATACAGTTCTGCCTTTTGTACAGAGCTGTATGGACTTTGTACCACTTTACTTAAGTCTCCTGATTTATATCCTGCTTTCCCTGATTTATTTGCATCAGTATAGAATGTGAGGACTCCAGAAATTGGCTTTTGTCGTACAATGTGAGGAAGGACCCATTCGGTTTTCTTTATAAATTCTATTCTCTTGCTTTTGGGATAGTGGTTGTTAATCTCTCCCAAAAAGTTACTGCAGGCTCTCTGCCAGTATTCATTATCTTTCCATAGTGATGAAATTTCTTCATTAGTTAAAGGTACTACAATTTCTGCTGGGTCCATTCCTGTCAACTGGCGAAGTCTTAGTTTACCTTTTTGAATCAAATCAGAGATCTTTTCTATATAAGTCTTTAATTTCTTATTTGGTTTACGTGGTAGGAATATCCATTCCAATATAATATCTTCCCTCTGCATCAAAATACCTGTTGGGGAATGTCTGGAGGGGAATATGACAAGAATACATTTAAGTTCTGGATCCACACGATCCACATGTGCTTCTCGAATTGTCTTTTCTACTAGAGCCAATTCCTTCTCAGCTTCGGCTGATAATTCTCTTGGACTATTTAATTCTTTGTCCCCTTCTAGAGTATTAGCCAAATTTCGTAGTCCATCTTTGGGTATTCCCATGATACCCAGTAAGTTGGAAATGCTTCCTAATAACTTTTGAAAATCATTAAGAGTCTTCAATCGATCTCTCCTTAGCTGTACCTTTTGGGGTCTAATTTTTTGTAGCTCTATCTTATATCCTAAGTAGTTAATAGAATCTCCTCTTTGTATTTTTTCAGGAGCAAGTTGCAGTCCCCAGTGAGGCAAAACTTTTTTTACTTCTTCAAACATGCTTTCTAATGTATCTAACTTTGGATCAGCTAATAGGATATCATCCATATAGTGATAAATTATGGATTGTGGAAACTTTACACGAATTATCTCCAATGGTTTCTGCACAAAGTATTGGCACAAAGTAGGGCTGTTTAACATTCCCTGTGGGAGGACCTTCCATTGATATCTCTTGACTGGCTGAGAATTGTTATAATTAGGTACTGTGAAGGCAAATTTTTCTCTATCATTTTCTTGTAAGGGTATGGTAAAGAAACAGTCTTTTAAGTCAATAACTATTATAGGCCATTCTTTAGGTAGCAGAGAGGGCAAGGGCATCCCAGTCTGTAGGGAGCCCATTGGCTGAATTACTTTATTAATAGCTCTCAGATCTGTCAGCATTCTCCAATTACCAGACTTTTTTTTAATAACAAATACAGGAGAATTCCAAGGGCTGGTAGATTCTTCAATGTGTTGAGCATTTAACTGCTCTTGAACCAGCTGTTCTAAAGCTTGTAGCTTCTCTTTTGTCAAAGGCCATTGTCCAACCCAGACAGGTTTATTAGTTAGCCATTTTAAAGGTAAGGCAGTTGGTACTTCTGAGAGTTCAACAGCAGTTGTGCTCTGTTTGTGAACAGCCTGAATGGTTGGTACCTGATTTTTATAGCATGCGATGATATTATTCCTAGAAACATGCATTGGTCTGTATTCTTTTTCTGAAAGTGTAGGAATTTTAATCTGGGTATTCCACTGTTGTAACAGATCTCGGCCCCAAAGATTTACTGCTACATTTGCTACATATGGCTTCAGTCTTCCTCTCTGTCCTTCTGGCCCTATGCATTCAACCCATCTCGAACTCTGTTTTATCTGAGATAGGGTGCCAATCCCTAAAAGTTGGACATCTACCTCTTGAAGAGGCCAATTCGGATGCCATGATTTTGGTGTAATTATAGTCACATCTGCACCTGTGTCTACCAGTCCCTCCATAACCAGGCCATTAATTCGAATTCTAAGCTTTGGTCTTTGACCATTTATGGAAGTCTGCCAAAATATTTGTTTTATAGTGTTCTTTGTAAACTGTGATCCATCCATCAGAGCTGTTTTATCATCCATTGCAGTATCGGTTTTTACATTAGGCAGTGGTTTATTCAGTTGTCCTGGAGAGGAATTTCTTCCACAGTGGCTGGGAATGTTCGTACTACATTTGATTTGGGGGCCTGCAAGAGGCCCCCTGAGGCGTTTCCCGCCAGTAAAGGGTTACCTCGTATATCTATTTTTGATCTGCACTCACTGGTCCAATGTCGGCCTTTGCCACACCTTCTACATAATCCGGGAGGTGGTTGGGGTCTCCTGTTTAGGCTATTCCTAAAAGGAGTATTATTCCTAGGAGTACCCCATGTACAGTTTTTACTTATATGACCTGGTGTACCACATTTAAAACATTTGGTAACACGGGGCCTTCTTTCACCTCTGGGATTTGTCTCTCCTATCCAAGCCTCATTACTGTAGTTACGAGACTCAACACCATTAGTATACTGAATCCATTCTTCCAAAGGAGCTGATCTGATCTTTAATGGTGTAAGTATTCTTCTGCATTCTGCATTAGCATTGTCGAATGCCAAGGACTCAGTTAATACTTTTCTTAATTCTTTATCTGATACAGCTCTTGTTATAGCTGTGTTCAGTCTTTGTAAAAAATCAGTGAAGGGTTCATGCGGTCCCTGAAATATCTTTGTGTATACCTCAGTTGGTTTTCCAGGTTCTGGAATTTTTTCCCAAGCATTTAGAGCTGCTGTACGGCATAGGGATATTGTATGTTCATCATAAATGGCTTGTACATTCCTGTCAGCAAAACATCCCTCACCAAGTATTTGATCTTGGGAGATCACAAAACCTCTGAGTTTACCTTGTTGTTCTAAATTTTTTGCCTCTTCTCTCAACCAGCTTTTCCACTGTAGCTGCTGACTATATTCTAGAACAGCTGAAATCAACTGATGCCAGTCATCTGGGATGATTCTATGTGAGGTAGACCATGAATTTAACAATTGTTTTACGTATGTGGAGTGTATCCCATACGTAACTACTGCTTCCTTTATATTTTTAAAGTCCCTTGTTGAAATTGGTTGTAATGTATATGTATTATATGGCTCGGGGTGTGTGTCATCCGCTGGCTTCTCCTGGATGATAACAGGATAAGCCATTGTGTGAGAGCCATTTGGAGATGTTACAACCTCTATGGTCTTGCCCTTCTGCTTATTAGGTCCCTTGTCATGTTTACTGAGAGTTTCTTCTAAGGCCTGCAAACGAGCACCTAGGGTCTGTTCTAGGGAGTGAACCTCCTCTCTGGCAAGGGACTCCAGATTTCTCATGGAATCATAGAAGTTTTTATGTTCCTCAGAAACGCATGATTCCATGGACCTTATCTTATCAATTAATGATAATCTTTCTTCCTTATATAGTGTCTGGAGAGTTAGTGTTCTATCCATTAAATATTCACATTTATTATCAATAAGATCAATTTTTGGTACAAGCCTGTTTTGTAAATCCTGATTAGCAGATTCCAGAGAAAGAATCTTTTTCTCTAAGGTCTCATTGCTATCCATTAAAGCAGATTCCAGAGATAGAATCTTTTTCTGTAAGCCATCATTGTTAGTTTTGAAAGCCTGTAAATCCTGATTAGCAGATTCCAGAGAAAGAATCTTTTTCTCTAAGGTCTCATTGCTATCCATTAAAGCAGATTCCAGAGATAGAATCTTTTTCTGTAAGCCGTCATTGTTAGCTTTGAAAGCCTGTAAATCCTGGTTAGCAGATTCCAGAGAGAGAATCTTTTTCTCTAAGGTCTCATTGCTATCCATTAAAGCAGATTCCAGAGATAGAATCTTTTTCTGTAAGCCATCATTGTTAGTTTTGAAAGCCTGTAAATCCTGGTTAGCAGATTCCAGAGAGAGAATATTTTTCTCTATGGTCTCATTGCTATCCATTAAAGCAGATTCCAGAGATAGAATCTTTTTCTGTAAGCCATCATTGTTAGTTTTGAAAGCCTGTAAATCCTGGTTAGCAGATTCCAGAGAGAGAATCTTTTTCTCTAAGGTCTCATTGCTATCCATTAAAGCAGATTCCAGAGATAGAATCTTTTTCTGTAAGCCTTCATTGTTATTTTTGAAAGCCTGTAAATCCTGATTAGCAGATTCCAGAGAGAGAATCTTTTTCTGTAAGCCTTCATTGCTCTCACTTAAAGCCTGTATCAGTCCCAATAATAACTCATCTTTGTTCTTGTTTTTAAACCAGTGTTTGAACACTGTGTGAATTATTACGATGAATGCCAAAATGGTACAGGCCAGATATGCCTTAGGAAGGTCGTATATTTCCAGGAAGATGTCATTCATCATACAGGCAAAAAGGTTTTCAAATTCTTGTGAGGTAATGTTGTCAGCCATATTACCAGAATTACTCAAAATTTGTCAGTCAATTTTAAGGTGTAAAATTATCAGGTACTTTTACTTACCTTTCGTGGTTTTGGGGGGTGTAGTAGCACTTTTCAGCCAGCAGGTGGCGATGGTACAGCTCCAAAGCAGGGCCTGCTGGTGATCTTGGCTGACTGCAGCTCGCTGGAGTCAAGATGGCGGGAGCCGGAGCTGGCGCCGGCACGGAGGAAGCTGGGGAGTGCCTCTTTTGCTGGTCTGGGGCTAAGCTAGGGAGCTGAGACCGGACTAGCTGCTCCCTTTTTCAGGAATGGAACCGTGTAGGTGTTCCCTGGTTATATGGAACTTTGCAGGCGGGTTTAGGTACCCGCTAGCCGGGGAGGAGGCTGAGGGCAGGAGCCACCCAGGCTTTTGGGATTTGCCCCACGTGAGCGCCAGATATTGGTGAAATTATTTAGGCCACTCCACGTAGTTAAAAGGAGATTTATTTAATGGCGTAACTTACAAATTAAGGGATAGGTAGGTCGCGGGGTCTGGGGAAGGTGTATCGCAGTCCAGCGGTGTTCTCTGGAGCTCTCCTCTGTCTACCTCCACCATCCAGCGTCCTGGAACCAAGAGAGCGTTCGCCGATCCGGATCTCGGGTCCCCAGGCGCCTCCCTTGGCCCCGCCTTGTAGGCGTGACAGTTGCCGAAGTCTCAATGGGGGTTGGAACTTCCAGAACAAAGCTGGAATGGCTACCCACTACAACCAATCATTCAAGTTTTCTTCTGTATTATTTTATATGGAAAATACCTCCCAAATTTCTTATGAGTGTGGGTGTATGTTTATACTGGTTAAAGTGTCCTAGCACCTCTTAAAATCCAGTCTTGTAAATTAACTTTCAACTTAAGGTTATTGGATTTCTTATTTCCCTTAACTTTTTTTCTCCCAAGATTGAGAGAAGTGATGATTGTAGCATCTTTCTCCATCCTGTCAAATCCCAGTTTTCCATTTTGTGGGTTTTCTTGATTTGTCTGTTTCATTGTTTGGTTGGTTGATTTGGCTTTTAGTTTTTTGAGACAGTGCTTTACCTCATAGCCCAAGCTGGCCTAAACATGTTGCCAGTCATTCGGTCTCAGTCACGTGTTGCCAGTCCTCCTGCCTCAGTCTCCCAAATACTGGGATTACAAGTGTGAGCCACCATGTCCACCTCCTCATTCTTCATGTTATGATGCATAGTAATGAAAATTACAACTGATGTCTACCCCAACAGGATTATATGACACATCACCATTTAAAAATACTAATGTTTCCTTTCTGGTTTTTTGTTTGTTTGTTTGTGTGTTGTTTTTGCATTTGTCTGAATCTCTTTGAGGGATAGATTTTCAAAAATGCCCTACTGGGATTCTTAACATAGAGTGTATTAGATTACACTCCATTGTACTGTGTCCAAGCTCTCCCTTCTTGCTTCAAGCCAAAGCGTTTCCAGTAGAGTAGCACCTGAACAAGCAATTGTAAGGAGATGGTGGCCAGTTATGGTTTCAGAATGAGCCACATGGGGAACAGTAGTCAAACAATTTACTATAATTGACCAGTTGGATACTGTAATTGCTTTTCTTGAAGGCTCTGTTGACTAGAACAGGCAGAAATACATTCAAATTATTTCCAATATGAGAATGATTATTTCAGAGATCTCAGAATCCTCAACTAGTTTTGTGTGTTTTGGAAACTTAAAATAAGGTCTTGGTGTTTTTCCATCCACCTCTGGGCCTCATGGTATCTTTCATCTGAGTTTTTGTGGTCTAATTCTCTTTCAATTCTCATCTTGCAAAGAGAAACGGATAGTTGGCCAGCCAATGCTATAATCAGTTTTTCCCACGAGTATGGTATTCAAGGAAGGCTGTTTCTGTCTCTGTCTCTGTCTCTCTGTCTGTGTGTGTGTGTGTGTGTGTGTGTGGTGGTGGTGGTGGTGGTGGTGGTGGTGGTGGTGGGACTTTGACTAGAAGCAATCAGCAGCATATCTAGTGCATATTACTTTATTATAGTCTATTTTTAACTATAAGAGTTGGGAGGGGAAGTTGCATGGAAAAACATAATTTAGCACATATAAAAACCCACTGATACACCCCACACAGAAACTGAATCTTTTTAAAAACATACTAGCATATGATAAAGACTTAAATGAATGAATTAGACAGCATACATTACATTCTCCCACTATAATTTGAGTTCCATTGATGGACAAATTTTCAACTGTTTTCAACCATTTTTTAATTTTAATACCAGTAACAGTGCTGAGCACATAGAAGGTATCCAATATAATTAATGAATGTATAAGTCGTTTAAAATACTTTTAAAAGTATAAACATGCAAGGTATTATGTTGACTGCTATGGGAATTTGAATATATTAAAGTGTAGTGTGAATTCTAATTGGTCTTAATAATAAAAACCTGGAGTTAGATATAGGAGTAAATGCTGAAAAGATCAGAGAAGGAGCCAGCCAAAGTCACCACTGACCTCCATGACTCCTCAGACCAAAAAGGGGGCTGAGCTCCTGTCCCCAGCTGCCTTATATTCCTCTCTCCTTCCAGCCATATCACTTCCTGTTTCCACCTCCCTAGTGCTGGGATTAAAGGTATGTTTCTGTTTCTCTTTTAGACTGGATCAATCTCATGTAGCCCAGGGTGGCCTTGAACTCCTGATCTTCCTGCTTCTTCCTTCCAAGTGCTGGGATTAAAGGTGTGTGCCACTACTGCCTGGCCTTTATAGTTAACTAGTAGCTAGCTCCACCCTCTGATCTTCAGGAAAGCTTTATTTGTTAGAGCACAAACAAAATACCCCTGCATTTCCCCCATTTTGTCTAAAATAAAGAAGGTCATAACTAATATAAGAAAAACTATATACAATAAGTACAATAACTATATACAATCTAGGCAATAAATACAACAATGTCTAGTCCATTAACATTTGACAAATTCAGAGAAAATACTCCATTATCTATCCTATTTTGGTGAGTCCAAAGTCTTATACCTAATTCACCTTCTATCCTAATTTGCATTACCAACACAAAACTATCTTTTGATGTCTCTCAACCTTATACACTTACACCTCTTTAGTGAATTTCTTTTCTGAATCTAGTAACAAGGAAAACTATAACTATAAAGTCTTCAACTCAGTCAGAGACCCAAGAAGGAAATAATATTACCTGAATAAGCAAGAAGTGCAAGCTAGTGACTTCCAAAAAAATGTGAGAAGTGACAGAAACAGCTGGCTGCCTGGACAGCCACCTAAAGTTCCTCTGCAACATTGGGATATCCATCTTTGGCCTACAGGCTTAACATATCTGACAGACTTTTCTATGAAGCAGCATATTCTGTAGGTCTGTCCTACCTTGTCTTTGCAAGGTACAGCAGTCCTTTCTTTTGTCTCTGCTTGTCCAATTTGGACAGCATACTGTCAGCAGTCAAGGCAAGGGCACTTTTTTGCCCAGTGGCTAACTCTTGCCACAAAGAAAGTAAACTCCATGTGGAGTTTCTTCGATATCCACCATCTTCTCCAAAGTAGATTCATGCTGCTAGGAGCAGACATATCTCATTGTTATTTAAAAAAAAAAACAACAACCTATGTTATTAAAACATCTTAAATGCCATAATGTGTAGATCTCTGAAGTGTTTGAAGACTACCTGTCTACCTAAAATATATCTGTTTGACCTTGAAAACATACCTAACACGACTACAAGTTTGATTGTAATAGGCAACTAACTACTAACCTTCATTTCTTTATTATCCTAAATAGTTTATAGTAATAACTTTCAAGGACTAGCAGTTTGCATTACATTGTTAAATGAGATGTATAGGTACAGTACCTTGAACAAGATTAGAAAGTATGTACAGTATGTTCTAACAAAAATAATCTCAAATTTGTATCAGTATAAAAAGATGCATATCAATGTAAAATATTTAAAACAAGTAGTTGCTTTTTTAAAAGTAGATTCAATAATCTATTCTTTTATCCTCCCTTTTTTCTTTTCAGAATAGATTCAATAATCTACCCTTTATCCTATCATTTCTATATCTCCTTTTTTTCCTTTTCTTTTTTCAAAATTAGAACTCTGAATCTAATCTCCTTTGTTGAGCTTTTTTTTTAACCATTACCAATAACAACTTGTAACCAACCACCCTAAACAATGACAAATATTCATAATCCATTGAACGACCAGAAACCACCCACCTCACCTCTTGGGAATGTGGGCATAGTTTTCTTAAAATTACTTCCTGCTCTCTGGGGGCGTTGACATCTTTAGGGGATCTTGAAAAGATAAATTTGGGTTAACTGTCAAGTCCTGGGAGAGGTAGCTATATCATTTGTTGTCCAGTCTCTTTGTAATGAGAAAATGCAGGGCTTGTCTCAAGTCCTGGCTAAAGTAGTCTGTGAGGCTAGATCATCTCACCCAGCCACCTCAAAGTTTTCCTCAGCAGTTTGTAGTCCACAGCTGATCTTTGGGTAGTGGTTATCAGCTTAGTGGCATTATCATAGCTCATAACCTCTATAACCTGTTGTCCTGTTAAATGACTAGAGAAGGGAAGCATGTCTATTAGGTGGTGTTTGTTGTTTTGTTATTCATTCTTGTATTTTGTGCTGGGAATGGAACTCAGACCCTTGTGTGTGCAAGGTAGATGCCATAACATGGAGCTCCGTCCCCATACCCACATCTCTTCTAAATTCTCATTTCAATCCTGATTTGTGCTTCAGTATTCCAAGAGCCCCTGAATCCTTTCTCCAGTTTCCCAAGCCCTTTGATGGTTCCTAGCCTTATGTGGTAGTTTGAATGTAATTGCACCCCCCCCCCCATAATCTCAGAGGGAATGGCACTATTAGGAGGTGTGACTTTGTTGGAGTATGGCCTTTTTGGAGGAAGTGTGTCACTGTGGGGATGGGCTTTGAAGTTTCCTATGCCCAAGATACTACCCATTGTCTCAGTTGACTTCCTGTTACCTGCAAGATGTAGCACTCTCAGCTCCAGCACCACATCTGCCTGTACGCTGCCATGCTCCCCATGATGATGATAATAGACTGAACCTCTGAAACTGTAAGCGAGCCACCTCAATTAAATGTTTTCTTTGTAAGAGTTGCTGTGGTTATGATGTCTCTTCACAGCAATGAAAACCCTAACTAAGACACCCTGCTCTCAAATCTAGTCTCCATGTCCTTACCCCAAATATCAGTGTCACATTTCTATCTAAGAGAAACTGTGATACTAAATAGTTAGTAGTATTGATCCACTTTTAGAGATGGACATTTTAAATAGACATTGGCAGTATTTACCTTGCTTACTTTTTCTTTGTGTCTAACAATCCACAATCCATTTAGATTGATGGAATCTTTTATCAACATCTATTAATGTTGTTATCATCATAATCATCATCATGTGCTTATATTGCCATGTCTTATTCTATTGCTCTGAACTGTTTATATTGCTTACAAAAACAAACAAACAAACAAACAAACAAACAAACAAACAAACTTATTTTGGTTTTGAGGGTCTTACTGTGTAGCCCAGGCTAGCCTTGAACCTGCCTTCTTTCTACTCTTTCTGCCAGGTGTTAGGATTACAGGAACATGCCACCAGGCCTTGGCATGTTGCTTTAATCTTTTTTGTTGGTGGTAGTTTGGTTTTCTGAGACAGGGTTTCTCTGTGTAGCCCTGTCTGTCCTGGAACTCACTCTGTAGACCAGGCTGGCCTCAGACTCACAGAGATCCGCCTGCTTCTGCCTCCCAAGTGCGGGGGTGAAAAGCGTGTACTACCACCACCCGGGTAGTTGGTTTAATCTTTAAGGTGACTTTCTCTATTTGGGCTTCTTTATGTGTTGATTTTGTGAGAGTAACTTTTCTGAAAGAGCCATACTTTGGACGTAGTTTGGGGAAGAGATTGGTAGGGGTATTTATTCATGCCTTACAGCATTGCATACAATTTGTCCCCAAAGAGCATGCTGACATTCAAAAATAAGAACTCTATTACAGATGAGCAGTGATATACAGAGGACAAGCTTTGAAGGTCAGTTCTCCTTCCCCAGTAGCTTCCAGGGATCAAACTTATATCATCAGGCCAGTGTGCACGTGCTTTTACCCACTGAACCATCTCACTGGCCCCATCCAGACACTTCTAAGGAATTCAGAGGATAAAAGAAATGAAGGTCATAAGGTGAAGGGTGGGGGAACTCAGTGCAGTGGAAACCCCCTGGAATCCATGAGAGTGATTCCAGCAAAGTCTCTTAGTAATGGGGGATATGGAGCCTGAACTGGCCATCTTCTATTACCCAGCAAAGCTCCCAGTAGTGGTACCGGGACATCAACCCAGCCACAAAACCTTTGACCTACTATCTGTCTTGTCTGCAAGACTTGCTGAGGGCAATGACAGTGCAGAACTTGTGGGAGTGGCCAACCCATGACTGGTCCAACTTATGGCCCATGCCACGAGAGGGAGCTCACACTTGACACTTCCTGGATGGCCAGGAACCAAAGGCAGGACAGTCCAGAGACCCAGGATAGAACCAAACATGACTGAAAAAAAAAAAAGTCAATGAAATGATCCCTAGTGATATTCTGCTATACTCATAGATGAGTGTCCAGCCCAATTGTCATCAGAGGGGAGTCATCCAGCAGCTGATGGGAGCAGAGACAGAGACCCACAGCCAAACACCAGGCAGAGCCTGGAGAACCCAGGCAGCAAAGGGGGAGGAAGGATTGTAGGAGCCAGAGGGGTGGAGGATACCATGGGAACCCCGGCAGCAAAGGGGGAGGAAGGATTGTAGGAGCCAGAGGGGTGCAGGATACCATGAGAACGTGGGCCACAGAATCAACTAAGCAGGGCTCATGGGGCTCACAAAGACCGAAAGACACACAGACCCTGTATCGGTCTGAGCTAGGTCCTCTACATATACCTTATAGCTGTGTAGCTTGATGTTCCTGTGGGACTCAAAGCAATGGGAGTGGGGGCGGTCTCTGACTCTTTTGCCTGCACTTAGGACCCTTTTCCTCTTACTGGCTTGCCACAACCAGCCGTGATGTGAGGGTTTGTGCCCAGTCTTATTGTATCTTGTAAAGCCGTGTGCGGTGGGTATCCCTGGGAGACTTGCCCTTTTTTTTTTTTTTCTTTTTTTTTTAAGAGAAACAGAGGAGGAATTGATCTGGGTAAGAGGGGAGGTAGGGGGAGGAACTGAGAGGAGTGGAGGGAGGGGAAATTGCAATCGAATGTAATGTATGAGAGGAGAATAAAAGTTAATAGTAATAAAAGAGAAATGAAGGTCACTGTGAGCTGTCTGTTTCCTGTTATGTTAGTGGTAGAATGAATATGCATGAAATTAAAGGAGAGCTGCACATTAGTAAAACCAAAGGACACTTAGAAGCTGTGTCTAAGACTTCATTGGAAAAGGGTTAGGTTGTTACCACGTTTGACCCCTCTGCCATACACGGATAGCTCTCCAGGAAAACTTAGAAATGAACAGCAGCGAACCGGAAAAAAATGATGTCATCACTAGCCTCAGAAGCAGCTTCAGAGCTGTCTGCAAGAGGAAGTAGTGAAAGGGATAAGAAAGTAACAGCCTGTAGAGTAACGTCTTGAATTTAGTAGATATTTTTTCCTTCCAATAACATGGGAAGCAACACAGTAAATCAGCCTCAGCCTTCATTTGTAATTTTATATTTTAATAGTGAGTTTATAGATTGAAAATGAAATATTGTAACAATACAGTATCAGAAAAGGTACTATAAGAGAACCTTTCTTTTTTATCCTCTTCTAAGGACATATGTAAATGTCCCTTAAAATTTGAGTACCTTACCATATATCTTAAATAAAATAGAATTCACCCACTCAGCGTTTCTTTTATATGGACTGATTTTATTTTTTAATTTTAATTTATTATTATTTGTTTAGGGTTTTTTGTTTTTGTTTTTGTTTTGTTTTGTTTTGTTTCCTAAGTAGAGTTTCTTTGTGTAGCCCTGGCTGTCCTAGAACTCATTCTGTAACCAGGCTGGCCTTGAACTCAGAGATCTGCCTGCCTCTGCCTCCTAAGTGCTAGGATTTAAAGGCATGTGTCACACTACCACTGCCCAGGTAGACAGATATCTGTGCTGCCGTGATCTAGTAGCCAAGAACTTGTCAGCCTGTCTTTCCCTGCTAACATCCCTATAGTCAGTCAACAATCCTCAGAAACAGTGAACTTCTGTAAAATATCAATTTACTGACTGGAGCTATCTCTCCAGTCAGTAAATCTGAGTTTGATCCTAAGAATTAATGTTAAAAAAAAAAAAATAGCCTAGGGGGTAGGAGGAGGGAGGAGGGGGGTCTGTGGATAGCATGTGGAGTGAGTAGAAAATTTCTTAATAAAGAAAAAAAAAATAGCCGGCATCATACACTTTTAATACCAGCAGAGGAGAGATGGAAACCAGCGATCCCTGGAGCTCACTGGCTAGCCATCCTATCCTATCCTATCCTACTTGGTGAGTTCCAGGCCAGTGAGAGACCCTGTCTCAAAAGAAAGGTAGACAGGGCCTGGGAGATGGCTCAGTCAGTAAAATGTTTCCCTTCCAAACCTGAGGACCTGAGTTCAGATCCCCAGAACCCATGTGAACAGCCAGGCACAGTGGTCTGTGCCTGTAATTCAGTGATAATGAGACGGAATTCCTGGAAGCTTGATGGCCAGTTAGTCTAACCTACTTGGGTGAAATCTAGGCCAGCCAGAAATCCTTTCTAAAGCAAATGTTAGAAGGTGCCTGAGGAGTGATTGTTCTCTGACCTCAGCATTCACAGCCAAGTACACACCAAGGTGGATGGTGCCCGGGGTGGTGCCACACCTGGGGTGGTTCTTTGGCCTCCACATGCTCATGCATATACATCTGCACACACAAGTATGCAGGCACACACACACACACACACACACACACACACACACACACACACTATAAATTTAACTTTTCATAAGTTTCAGTTTTCCTGAGTGTGTTTCCTTCTGAGTTAAGCATTTTCATTGTTACAGAACCCAGAAGTCTTTACAAAGCATGCAGTGCATTAGCATAATAGAAATGCATAAACTAGACTGGGGAATTTATTTTGAATTGAAACTTTATTTAATGTGTCTCAAAGTATTTCTCATTCTATACTAAAGAGTACAGATTTCCTGGACTTGGTAACGCATCTGCAATCTCAGCACTCGGGAAGGAGGATCCTAAGTTCAAGGACAGTGGGGCCTACATTAGAAATGAGATAGTTTCAATTATACCTCTGTAGGGGTAAGTAGGTAGAGTGGATATTTTGACTGGTTTCTGTCCCATTCTTCACTGGCTAAATGAATAGGCTAAGGACAATCAGAGAGTATGTGAATTAGGTATAGTACTGCACATTTGTAATGCCACCAGCCTGGAGATATGGGGCACCAAGAGAATCACACATAAAGGGCTGTCTAGGCTGCATAGCAAGAAATAAGACTATATTAATAATTACTGTCCTACTGGTTTGACGAGACACCATGACCAAGGCAGCTTATAAAAGAAAGCATTTAACTGGAGCTTGCTTTCAGTTTCAGAGGGTTAGTCCGTGATCGTTATGGTGAGAAGCATGGCAGGAGACAGACAGGCATGGCACTGCTGGAGCAGTAGCTGAGGACTCACTCCTGATCTGCAAGCTGCAGGCAGACAGAGAGATGGAGAAAGAGAGCTAGAGAGACTGATTGGGCCTGACCTAAGCTTTTGAATCCTCAGCATTCCCCCCCCCCCACCCCACAGTGACACACCTCCTCCAACAAGGTCACACAACTTACTTCTTCCTAAGCAGTCAAACGCTTGAGAACCTGACATTCAAATGTATTGGCCTATGCGGGCCATTCTCATTCAAACCACAACAGTTCCCAAAAAGCAGGCTTCTGTCTGGTGAGAACTTGAGTTTTCTTTTGATACACACTCTTAGTTTAGAACCTACAGGGCTTCATATTGGTGTCATTTACAAAGATTTAAAAATGAGCTGAGAATGCCAAGTGTTTTGCATTTTGAAAACACAGTGTTGCATCTGTTTTCATTCCCATTATATAAAACTAGTGAACATATGGTTCCATTTATGAGTTTGTAAAAGAGTTTAAGAGAAACACAGAAAAATAATAATCTGTTAATGTCTTAGGGTTGTGACTTATAATAATCTTTAAAGTTTGAAATACAATTTACAATAAAAATGAAAAGGGAAGGGAATCCATGGCTGATATGTAGAACTGAATTGTATTGCAAAATAAAAATAAAAAAAAAATTAAAAAAAAAAATGAAAAGGGAACTTTTAAAATCAGTCATATGATTATTAATAATTAATCAATTATTTGATTATTAATTTGAAAACTTATATTTAGAATAATTTTAACTCATTGTGTTTTAAATTATAGGGTAAAAAGAATAATTTAAGTCTCAAATTTTGTGCTAGGTGTTTAATCTATTGATGAAATATTTGAGCATTTGGGAGTCGTAAAAATAATAGTCTAACATAAGTTAAGGTTTTCTCCGTATGGGGTTTGATTCTTTACAGTATATTGGAAATGAAAACAAGTTCTTCCCAGGAGTCTACTGTCTCTCTCTTTCCCTTTCATATCTCTTTCCCTCTGTCCTTCCTGCTGTCAGTTCCCTGTGGTTAGGGTGTTCCTCATGCTTGCTGGTCTGTCTGTTCACGCCAGATGACTTTGGTCAGTATGCTAAGTCCTCATGATATTGTTGGCTTTTGTGTGCCTGTTAGAAGAGGCCACCATCCTAAAGCCTCTTTACTAGATTACCTTTTGAAAAATTGCAAGTTTCCGTCCTTATTGCCACCAAAAACATGGGGTTTGCTTTGTGGTTTTAAGTGGTAATGTGAATAGTCAGCAGTAGACTCAGACTGGGAAGAATTTGAAGATTTCCAGAGAAAATGCTTTTAAACCACTATACCAAACCACAGGAACCAAGGATTCTTTCCTCTGAGTCGTGCATTTCTCTTTTATTTGTTTTATAGAAACAGGTTGTCCCTTAATTGGCACGCTGAGAATCATGCATTTCTTATTGGCTTCTTGGTGAACCAAACTATTCTGTAATTTCAGGCTATAAGAATGTTGACCATTTTTCTTTTCAAGATTGCAGTTATATCCATTCATCTGGTTTTATTTGTAATGATGTTTAATATTACAGATTCTAATTTGAGTATAAACAAAATTCATCTGTGTTATCTGTGAGCTTTGGTTTTTCTTGGGGATGCTTATCCAGACCCTTATAGAATCTTTCCCTGTGGAGAAGTAAGACTACAGTAAACTTCACAGCTCTGGAAGTTTGGCTTAGCACTCACAACAACAGGAATAACTGTTAACTGAGAGCTTGCCACATATCAGGCACCATACTGAGCACTTAACATGATCTGCTGACCTAACAAAGCCATTTGAAATAAGGCTCATTTCCTGTAAAAATAGGGAAGTCATTATACTTGTGATAGGAACATCTTCGCCAGAGATTTCTAGATACACTCACTGAAGAAGTAATGACAAGAGGGAATAAACAGAACTAATAAGAGATTTAAGGAAAATTAGAAAGATGAGATAAATTCTCATAAATGCAAGAGCAGATTCACCACAGTAACATAGATGAGAATGTTAGAAAAAATCCTGATGTTTCAAATACACTAAAACCCAGGGGTTTTTTCCTTATTGGTCACTTTTGTATTACCCCATCAAACATTGGAGGTGGTTGCCTTATAAAGAGAAAAGGTTTATTTCATCTCTCAGTTTTGGAGATTCCAGTCCATGATTGGTGCTTTGTAGCTGTGGTGAGGTAGCACATGGTGATGGAGAAAAAGCAAGGGGCTCTTAGGCTCTTGTAGGGTACACCCCCAAGGACCTGTTAGACCCCTTCCCTTTACAAGTTACACTGCTCTTCACACCACTGCCCTAGAGACCAGGCTTTTAGAGAATAGTCAGGGTGCAAAGTACAACTATTAGCTTGGTCTAATCGTTTTGTCTTTGAAGTAGAAGTAACCACAAAGTGATGAAGCTTTAATTTAAAATCAGGAAGCCAGGGTATGCGGCCCTCAATGAGAAGGCAACATTTAAGTGAAGGCTTGAAGGAGATGTGAGCATTTAACCAAGATGGCATCTTACATACATGAGGTCCTCTACAGGGCAAGAGATAGTGCCGAAGGTCTCAAGAATGTGCCCTGTAGAGTTGAGAACCCTCATGGAGGACATAGTGGCTAGAGTGTAGGGAAGAGGATGAGAGTTAGACAACTATGCAAGTTGACAAGTGCAAGGATCTAGAGTCCTTTTCTTGGTTTTGCTTCGTAGGTGTTTTGTTTATTTGTTTGTGTTCGAGACAGCATCTCACTGTATATCCATGGCTGTCCTGGAGCTCAATATGTAGACCACTGGCCTTGAATTCACATAGATCTACCTGCCTCTACCCACTGAGTGCTGCGATTAAAGGTGTGCACCACTACACCTGGCAGATCTAGATTCTTTGTGGCCTAAAAGATCATTTTAAGGATTTTGGGCTTGTTCCGAAATAAGATGGAATGGCATTGTACAATTTTCAGCCAAAAAGTGCTAAGATCTAATTGGTGTCAGAGAGTCAGTTGTGAAGCTGGGAAGATGATTCAGTGGAAAAAGCACTGAGCATTAGGACCAGAGTTTGGATCCCTAGAACCTACATAAAAAGACAGATAACTGTTAGCTCTAGTGGCCCTCTGTAATCCCAGCACTTAAAAGCTAAAGATCCCTAGGGTCCCCAGAGCAAGCTGCCTAGTTAAACTAGCCGAACTGATGAGCTCCAGGTTCAGCTAGAGACTGCTCTAGTCAATAAAGTAGAGTGATGAGAAAAATACCTAATGTCAACTTCAGCCTCCACATATGAGCACATGTGTATGCACATGGACACACACACACACACACACACACACACACACACACACAACATGCACATGTAGAAATAAAGAAGTAGAATTAGAATTCTGTGTTGATAATCAACAGTAAGTGAGCAGAGGCAGACTCAAAGAGAGTCTGTTGCCATTTCCAGGCCAGAGATAGTGCTAGTTCAGATTAGCATGACAGTAGTGGGGAAAGCGGGAGGCAGTTGTACTCAGGATGTGTTTTGAAAGAATCCACAGGACTTCCTGATAGTCTGCATATGGCTGTGTGAAGAAGAAGGGCTCATGAATGACTCCTGTGGGATCTGCACAGGCAGTAGAAAAAGGAACTTGGGACTCTGATCTGGAAGGAGAAAAGGAACAAGTAGAACCAGCTTGGGCGTGGAAGCAGGGAAGATCTATTTTGGACATGTTAAGTTTTTAGAAATATCTTTGACAGTTTTGTACACGTACATGATGGATTTGGGTCATGTTCACCCCCTCTTCTACCCATCTCATTCTCTCTGACTGCCCCCTTCTTCCCTGCAAGCCCCCCTCCTCCTTCCTCGGACATACTATATTTGAAGATGCCAGACAGGCACTGAAAACAGCACCATCAACCTGGAAGCCGTTGGGATATAAACGATCTTAAACGAGTCCTAGTGAGAATGAATGCAGTAGCAGGCAGGAGGATAGCTGGAAACTAACTCTGCCTTCCTAACAGTGTTTCTGACAGCTCAGTTCTGATACGATTAAGAATCCAATCAATTCTGAGACTTTGGCCAGCTAGCTAATATAAATACGTTAGTATGTAAAGTATATGTAAAATCATAGTCACTCAATATATTTCTTTTCATACATTTTCTCATTTAAAGGGCAAGGCAAATTAAATGGAGGAATGTGTTTATTTTAACTAATTCTTTTGTGGTGTTGTTATGGTGAAATTATAATTGAATTACATTGCCTGCTTTCCTAGAACAATGTCAAGTAACAGAGTTGCTGAAGTAAAATTATAATAAAAAATTAGACTTAATGTAACAGTTGAAGAGAAAACAATTCAAATATTGAGAACAGAAAACTAGCCTGTAAATTCCTTCAGATGCAGACTATCAAAAGATAACAGCTACGCTCACAGTTCCAACACTTTGGAGCATATAGATATCTTAAGGCTAATAGCCAACTCTCCTAGATTTATTTAGTATGTGTTGAGACTTGAGCATCAAGATTTTTATAAAGGTCTCCAGGGGTGTACAATATATAGCACCGTGTGAGAATAAATAGTGTATACTTGTTTTGTTTTAGATAGTGTGTTGCTTTGTGGCCCCAGCTGGCCTGGCACTTGTAATCCTCCTGCTTCAGCCTCCCAAGTGATGAGATTATAGGCATGCACTAATGTGCCAGAATTTTACCCCTTTAAAGGAGCTACCATTAGAAGTCAAAATTGTTTCTGAAATAATGAAAATAATTTTTATTTTTTGCTACTACTCGAGATGGAAGCAGCATTGTTGTGAAAGGCTTTCAATTATACACATAGGTTACTCTCACTGTTGTAGGTACATGGTGGCAGTCCACCTAGATATTTTTGTTTGTAGCATAAGTGAACCCCAATGTGGAGGTAACTGATGACAAGGGAGCTTCATTAGAGTTGAATAAGGAGACTTGGATGCCATCTCAATTCTTCAACCTACCAGCAGAGTTATGGTGAATAATTCATTTAACTTTGCTTAAATTTTTTCATTTTGGAATTTTTCTAATTTTTTTCTCCCCAATAAATAACCAGAGAGAATAATCCTAAGAATAACTGAACCTGTTGTGTGTGTTGTTGTATAGTTTTGTGTGTATATATTTTTGAATAAAACTTTTAAAAATTTATTATGTGTATATGTGTGAAAGAGAAAGTGCACTTGCACGTGTTTGTGTGTGTATGTGTGTGTGTAAAACTGGTGCAGACATGCCATAGAGCATGTGTGGAGGTAAAAGAATAACTTTTGGAAGTTGGTTCTCTGCTTTCATTATGGGAACTGGGGATAGAACTCAGGTGGTCAGGTTGCATAACAAGCATTTTATCCACTGAGCTACATTGCGAGCTCATGAGAATGGTTTTTGTATAGAACTGGTCTTCATTGCCGGACTCAAGAGATCCTCCTGCCTGAACCTTCTAAGGTTTTTCTTAGTTTAAAAAGTGCCATAGCATTGTACATTATAGTCATTTCCTGGGTGTGATGGGATTTTCCCCCTATATTATTGCTACCTGAAATGAGCTCTATTATATAGTCATTAATCATTGCAACTGAAATTGGCATGTATAATAGAGAGGTATCATTTTATATTTGTTCTCTATGCGGTGGATAAAAATACAAGGTTTAACAAGAGCACCCAAGTTCATAAGAAAAACACTACTACAGCTAAACTCACATACTGAACTTCACACAGTGAGGTGACTTTAAAACCTTACTCTTACCAATAAACAGGTCATCCAGACCAAAATTAAACAGAGAAATGCTGGAGTTAAATAATGTCATAAATCAAACAGACCCAGCAGATATTTATAGAACACTTCATATAAATACAGAAGAATATACTTTCTTCTCAGAAGCTCATAGAACTTTTTCCAAAACTATGTGCTTGTACACAAAGCAAGTCTCAACAGATATAAGAAAATCGAAATAATACCCTGAGTCCTATCTGACCACCATAGTTTAAAGCTGGATATCAACAACAATAGAAACATTACAAATTCACAGATACTGGGCAACTCACTATTGAATGAAAAATGGGTCAAGACAGAATCAAGAAGGAAATTAAAAACTTTTTAGAATTGAATGAAAATGAAAACACAATATACCCTATCCTATGGGACACAATGAAGGCAGTTCTGAGAGACAAGTTGATAGCACTAAGTGTCTGCATCAAAAATTGGAGAGATAGCATATTAGTAACTTAGCAGTGCACCTGAAAGCTCTAGAAAAAAGAAAGAACAAACACCCAAACGGAAAAGACATCAAGATATAATCAAACTAAGGGCTGAAATCAATGAAATGGAAACAAAAACATAATATAAAGAATCAATGAAAGGAAGAGTTGGTTCTTTGAGAAAACCTGTAAGATTGACAAACCCTTTGCCAAATTAACTAAGAGATGCAAAGAGAAGATCCAAATTAATATAATTAGAGATGGAAAGGGGGACATGACAATAGACACTGATGAAATCCAGAGAATAATGCCATCCTTTAAAAATCTGTAATCTAGGGCTGGAGAGATGACTCAGAGGTTAAGAACACCAGCTGTTTTTCCAAAGGTCCTGAGTTCAATTCCTAGTACCCACATGGTGGCTCACAACCATCTGTAATGAGATCTGTCTCCCTCTTCTGGCCTGCAAGGATACATGCAAACAGAACATTGTATACATAATAAATAAATAAATCTTAAAAAAAAATCTGTAATCTACCAACTGGAAAACCTCAAAGAAATGGATGAAGTTTTTGACATATATCATCTACCACAGTTAAATCCAGATCGGATAAGCAATTTAAACAGACCCATAAACCCTGGTGAAATAAAAGCAGTAATTAAAATCTCCTGGCCCAAAAAGCTCAGGGTCAAAGGGATTCAGTGCAGATTTCTACTAGACCTTCAAAGAAAAATTAATGCCAATATTCCTCAAATTATTCCACAAAATAGAAATAGAAGGAATATGAGGCCACAATTATCTCAATACCTAAACTATACAAAGATCCAACAAAGAAAAAGAATTACAAACTAATCCCTTGTGAACACAGGTGCAAAAATTATCAATAAAATAGTTACAAACCAAATCCAAGAACACACCAGAAATATCTGCTGTGATCAACTTGACTTCATCCCAGAGATGCAGGGATGGTTAAGATACATAAATCAATAAGCGTACTATACCACGTAATATAGACTAAAAGACAAAACCACATAATCATCTCATTAGATGCAGAAAGTCCTTTGACAAAAATCCATCATCCTTTTATGATAAAAGTCCTAGAGAGACTAGGAATACAAGGGACATACCTCAACATAATAAAGGCAATTTACAGCAATTCCACAGCCAATGTGTTCAACCTAAACAGAAAGAACCTTGAAGTATTTGCACTGAAATCAGGAAGAAGACAAGGATGTCCACTGTCTCCATACCTATTCAATGTAGTACTTGAAGTCTCAGCTACAGCGATAAGAACTGAAGGAGATCAGGGGATACAACAGAAAAAGAAGTCAGTGTTTTTATTTACAGATGATATGACTCTATACATAAAAGGCCCTAAAAACTCCATCAGGAGTTTTCCACACTGATAAACACTTTCAGTAAAGTAGCGGGATACAAAACACAAAATCAGAAGCTGTCTCATGTATAACTGTCTAACTGAGAAAATAGGAAAACAATACCTTTCACAATACCCTCAAAAAATACCTTGGGGTATATCTTTAATGGAAACTTTAAGACATTGAGGAAATAAATTAGACATCAGAAGATAAAAAGATTTCTCATGCTCGTGGGGTAGGATTAATATAGTGAAAATGGCCATCCTACCAAAAGCAATTTACAGATTTAACACAATCCCCATCAAAATTCCAATCTCTCCACAGAAATTGAAAAGACAATTTTCTGCTTCATATGAAGCTCAAAAAAATACAGGATAGCTAAAATAACAAAACAATTCTGATTAATAAAAGAACCACTGTAGATAATCACATTCCCAATCTCAAATAGCACTACAGAGCTACAGTAATAAAAACAGCATGATATTGGCATAAAAACAGACATGTTGATCAATGGAATTGAATTAAAGACCCAGACTAAGTCCACACACTTATGGACACCTGATTTGTTTTCTTTTAACAAAGAAGCCAGAAATACACACTGAAAAAAAGACAGTATCTTCAACAAATGGTGCATATTTATCATCCTGTACAAAATAACTCCAAAGGTCCTGATCTGATATGAGAGGTAGGGAATAGTGTTGAATTCATTGGCAAAGGATAACACTTTCTTAACAAGATACCATTAGCACAGGCACTAAGACCAACAATAAATGGGACCTCATAAAACTGAAAAGCTTCGGTATGGCCAAGGACAACATCAATTGGGCAAAGCAGTAGGCTACACACTGTAAAAAGATCTTTACCAATTATATATCTGAATATATATAATATATATTATATATATATCCCGATTTTAAAAATGGAGTACAGAACTAAACATAGTTCTCAGAAGATGGAAAAACAAATAGTTGAGAAGCACTTAAAGAAATGTTCAACATCCTCAGTCATCAGGGAAATGCAAATCAAAACTACTTTGAAATTTTATCTTACATCAGTCACAGTGGCCACGATCAATAAAACAAATGACTGCTCATGCTGGTGAGGATGTGGGCAAAGGAGAACCCTTATTCATTGCTGGTGGGAGTGCAAACTTGTACAGCCTCTATGGAAATCAGTATGGTGGTTCCTCAGGAAGCTGGAAATAGTTCTACTTCAATAGCCAACTATACTAATCTTGGGCATATACCCAAAGGATCTCTACATCCTACTACAGAGATACTTGTTAATTGCTGCTCTATTCATAATAGCCAAAAATTTAAAAGAGCCTAGCTGTCCATCAACTGATAAATGGATAATGAAATGTGGTACATTTACATGATCAAGTAGTATTTAGCTGTTTAAAAAATTATTAAATTTGCAAATAAATGGATGAAACTAGGAAAAAAAATCATCCTGAGTGAGGCAACCCAGACCCAAAGAGACAATATTGTATGTTTTCTCTTATATATGAATGTTAACTTTTAAGCTTTCAATATGTGTTCTACAATCTGTATAACCACAGAGGTTAGATACGTAGTAAGGGACTAGGGAGAAGGAGAAGGTCTCCCAGGGAGGGGATATAGCATATATTGTTTTGAAGAGATAGTGGTGAGACCAGAGTGGAAGGACTAAATGGGAAGAAGAAAGAAGAGAGGGATGGGAGAGAGAATGTGGACAACTGACACTAAGATGTTGTGGAATAGAATGTTTAACTAGGTAAAGATGTGTTGCTTTTATTTATGCTGCATTTGTTTAACTCTGTAAAGATGTGTTGCTGTTTCACCTTGACTGCCTAAGGTACCTGATTGGTCTAATAAATTGGTCTAATAAAAATCTGAACGGCCAATAGCTAGTTAGAGGGGAGATAGGTGGGACTGGTAGGCAGAGAGAAAAGTGGAGCCAGCCAGCCAGACATGGAGGAAGCAGGAAAGCAGGATGGACAGTACATAGATGAGGTAAGTGAGCCTCAGGGCAGTACATAGATGAATAGAAATGGATTAATTTAAGTTTAAAAAGCTAGCTAGAAACAAGCCTAAGCTAAGGCTGAGCATTCATAATTAATAGTAAGTCTCTGTGTCATGATTTGAGGGATGGTAGTCCAAGAAAGCCTCCTACACTAAGAGCCATTTGAGGGACCATATGGAAACCCACTACTATAGAAGCTTCTTAAAATATATACGTATATGAAATAAATCTAAATGGAGTCGTCAAATAATGGGGAGACAATGTCCTGACTAGACATCTTATGCCACCAAATAAAACCTCCAGTGCCAGGAATGGGTTATATCTATTTGAGTCATTGGCCAAAGTGGCACCAAGGAAATTCCCTTGGTTGCTCTTCAAAAATTGATGGTAAGGCCCTATTGCTGATACAGCACTTACATAATTCATCAAACATGGAGAAGCAGAGCTAGTGCCTAACTAGAGGCTTCACCCCTAAAGACTAGTATTCGCCGGGCGGTGGTGGCGCACGCCTTTAATCCCAGCACTCAGGAGGCAGAGCCAGGCGGATCTCTGTGAGTTCGAGGCCAGCCTGGGCTACCAAGTGAGTCCCAGGAAAGGCGCAAAGCTACACAGAGAAACCCTGTCTCGAAAAACCAAAAAAAAAAAAAAAAAAAGACTAGTATTCATGGTACTGGGGAGTATTCTTAAATGCTACCAGAGAAGAAAGGTAACTATTAACCCGGCTACAAACCCTGTAATCTGCAACAGTGGTCTTCCAGTAAGAGATGCTGGTGCAATAGCGGCACAAACCTTGTGGGAGCAACCAACCACTCTGATTGGATTTAAGCACACTCCATGAGATGGAACCCATGTTTGACACTGCTGTGGTGGCCAAGAACCCTAGACTAGAACGGCCATGGGCCTAAGGGAAAACTTCATACTATTACTCTTCTAAAGCAATGGTTCTCAACCTTTATAATGATATGACCCTTTAATACAATTCCTCATGTTGTGGTGACCCCCAACCATAACATTATTTTTGTTGCTACTTCATAACTTTAATTTTTTGCTACTGTTAGATGAGTTGTAAATATCTGTGTTTTCCAATAGTCTTAGATGATCCTTGTGAAAGAGTCATTCAACCCCCAAAGGGATTGTGACCCACAGATTGAGAACAACTGTTCTAAAGGAACCATAACAATATAGTATCTCCTAATAAAATTCTGCTATACCCATAAATCAATCCCTAATTTAGCATTATCAGAGAAACAGCTTCTTGCAATTAGGTGGCAACTAACACCAAGAATCATAATTGGACAATATTTAGAGTGAGAGATTTTGGAACACTTTTTCTTAAGTGGATGTCTTCATAAAACCATCCCCTCTGGGCTTAGGGAGCTACGTGAAAGAGAAAGCAGAAAGATGGTAAGAGCTAGAGAGGATGGATGACTTCCAGAAAACAGTATCCTCCAAACAGGACGGATTCACATATGAATTTATATAGACTGGAAGCATGCACAGTGCTGGTACAGGTTAAGGCAGAGGTGGTCCCACTGCTGAGGGGGAAGTGAACAGGAACTCCCAACCCTAACCAAGAAGCTATCTGTATTTGATATCTGCTTGTAACTGAACAATTCTTTTTCTCCAGTGAAGCCTCACTGGGTATATTAACCACACTTCAGGGTAGGCCCCATTCCCAGCAGTAGGTATCCAACACAAAATGAACTCAATAGTATTTTTGTAGACTTTCTGTCTCAATTGTTTTGGTTGGCATTTTTTGTCTTATTGGTCTTTAGCTTGTATATTTTGGTTTCCATTTATAGGTGTGTATGTGTTTCCTAGTTTCTTTGTTCATGTTTGTTGTTGTTGTTGTTTGCTTGTTTGTTTTTTAAAGAGAGAATGAAAGGGTATGGATTTGAGTAGATGGGGAAAATATAAAAATAAATTTTCAATAGAAAAAAACTCCACGAGGTTTGAACTTGGATATGTTTTTAACAAACATGTAGCTATTTTCTAGCGAATTTATGTGAGCAGACATGTTCTGAGACTCAGGCCTCTCTTGTTATATCTGGAGTAGTACCATCTGTCTTTTCGGGCTATTGAGCGTGTATATGTCGGGCAGCAAGCATGGTGGCTGGAACAAAATGCACAAGAAATGTCCATTCTTTCCTTGTCTCCAGAAAGATAGTAAGCTTAGGGTAATAATGGAAAATTTGAGTAGTAATTCTTCTTTTTCTTTCTTTCTTTCTTTTTTTTTTTTTTTTTTTTTTTCTTCTTTGGTTTTTGCATTTTGATTATTGGTTTTTCAAGACAGGGTTTCTCTGTGAACTTGCTTTGTAGACCAGGCTGGCCTCAAACTCTCAGAGATCCACCTGCCTCTGCCTCCCAAGTGCTGGGATTAAAGGTGTGGGCCACCACCGCCTGGCTGAGTAGTAATTTTTCAAGAGCTAAGAAATGTTTTTTTGTTTTGTTTTGTTTTTTTAAGACCCAGTTGCATGTAGCTCAAACCAACCTGAACTTCATTGTAGAGCTGAGGATGCCCTTGAGCTTCTTCTGTTCTTCTTCCCTGCCTCCCCAGGGTTCCTATGCCCTATGGGAATCGAGCCTAGAGCCTTTTGCATACTGTGCAAGCACTCTACTAGGTTTTTATCTCTGGCCCTTCTCTGGACACCTAAAATCGGTGCTTATTTTGTATGCCTTTGCAGCTAGTAAAGAAGAAATTACCTTGTTTACATCATGGATAGCACAAAAGAAAAGAAAAATTGCAAAGATGATCTTCTGCTTAGGATGGGACTGAATGATAATAAAGCAGGAATGGAAGGACTGGATAAAGAGAAAATAAACAAAATTATAATGGACGCCACAAAGGTATGTTCTTGCTTCTTTCAGTATCTATGATTTAGTTAGTATTAAAAGAAAACCATTAGGTTTTGGTTTACTATCCTTTTTATTAATTAAAAATGTTTTAATATTTCATTAAGCTAGGAAATATATAAATGCTTTTTAAATCTGTTGTTCTTGTTACCAAGCTTTCTACTTTGAATTTATATAATATGCATATAAAAGCAAAAGAGTGAACATGTTTTTTTCTCATTTTCTTTTTATCCCTTGTAAATGAATGTTATAATTGGATGGTGGATTTATACTTGCATATGTGGATATAGCTTATTGATCTAATCAGAATTGTTACTGATTGATATGTGTCATTCCTAATCTTTTATTTTATTTTATTATTATATTTATTTATTTGTCTATTTATTTATTTATTTTGAGGCAGGGTCTCACTATATAACCCTGGCTGTCCTGGTATTCATTATGTAAACCAGGCTGGCCTTGAACTCCTTCTACCTCTGTCTCCTGAGTGCTGGGATCTTCCCGCTTATACTGGAATTAAAGGTGTGTGCCACCACCACCTGACTATATTTACTAATCTTATGTGTGGTGACTATAAAAGAGATATCTAGGAGTGGAATTGCTCTATAAAATACAGATAATATGTATATAATTTTATGAGTTGCTAAATTACTCCTTATAGCTACTTTGTCAATTTATAGCTCTCCCTCTATTCTATGTGCTTATATATCGCCATATCAAAACTGCACCAAAAGACTCTGTTTCTGAATGTTTTGATAAGGTTGAGGTAGCTGTGTAACACTAACAACTCGATCAAAAAATGGTCAAAAGATATGAATAGGTATTTAAGTGAAGAAGATGTGCATACGTCTCAAACATGAAAAGATACTCAACATCATTAGTCACTAAGGAAATGCAACTTAAAAAACCCTAGGAGGATGCCATTCACACTATTATTGGCTAGAATGGCTATAATAAATAATACAATCAAAAGTGTTGGCAGGGAAATGGGGAAGTTAGAACCTTCATATGCAGTAACAGAGTAATGATTCAGTCATGGAAAACAGTTTGGCAGTTACTCAAAGGATTAAACATGCATTACCATAAGACACAGAAATACCCTCATCAAAGAGGAATGACAATGTCTGTCCATGCTGAACTGTGCATAAATCTCTGTAGCAGCATTTTCATGAGAGCCAAATGTAGAACTAACTTAATACTTACAACCTGGTCAGTCAATAGCCACTGTGTTCTGTGGTGGAATAACAGACTTGGTTCAGTGTCTTACGTTGTGCTCTTTAATGACTTACTACTAAAATTCTGAAAGGAAACACGCGAGGAAATAACCAAGGAACTAGCTGGCAAAGCTTGAACATACCCCATGGACACACCACAGCCGACATTTTTTATTGTTTTGTTTTGAATACAAATCTTAACTCAGATTGTTTCTTTGTAGTATTGTCTGACAAGAATGAAATGATTTAGGTGTGTGTGTGTGTGTGTGTGTGTGTGTGTGTGTGTGTGTGTGCATGGTGTTGAGTTTGGGGCCTCATGCATACTAGGGAAGCACTCTTCACAGACGAGGAAACTAACACAGAAAGGTGAAGGAACTCTCAGGTCACAGTCTGACTCCAGGGTGACACTCTTGGCCACTGGTCACTGCAGTCTGACTCCAGGGTTACGCTCTTGGCCACTAAGTCACTGCAGTGGTCCTCTCCTTCTTAGGCTTCTCTTCTGCTTGGCTTTCTCTGTAGGGGTCCAGATTTTACGGAAATGAGCTCAAGAAGGAAAAGCAAGTCAATCAACGGATTGACAGTATGATGCAACAGAAATCTCAGATTACCAGCCAGCAGCTAAGGAAAGCACAGTTACAGGTATTTCTTGAGTTACTGGGATGAAGCTGGTGGGATGGGAATTGACAACTGCAAACAAGGGGAGACGGACGGAAGTGTTCGTGACATGGCTGGGCATGCACATTCCACTGGCACACATGCTGGGCATTGCTCTACACCTTTCCCAGCATGCACATTCCGCTGGCACACATGCTGGGCATTGCTCTACACCTTTCCCTCCATGCACATTCAGCTGGCACACATGCTGGGCATTGCTCTACACCTTTCCCTGCATGCACATTCAGCTGGCACACATGCTGGGCATTGCTCTACACCTTTCCCTCCATGCACATTCAGCTGGCACACATGCTGGGCATTGCTCTACACCTTTCCCTGCATGCAAGAGCAAACGTTGTCTTAATTAACTTGCCTGGCTTCAAAGGGCATATAATTAGCAGAATTAGGATTTGACCCAGAGCCTATATTGTTGTATTATATGTGTGCTTTGCAGCTAGAGGAGACTATAAGTCAAATAAGACAAATTTGGGGGGAGTGGAACTGAATGGGAGGCTAACTCTTTACATTAGAGTAACCATGTTTTAGTAAAATAAAAAGTTATGCTAGAAGTGAAATACAAATATACATACATTTTTTTGGAATAAAATTTTTTTAAAAAACTAGAGGTTTTTTTATGTTCTCCAAAAATTTTTTTTTGTGGGGGGAATAAATAATTCAAACTTCTGTCAGCTACTGACAGTTATTTCCATGGAAAAGTTTGGAAGTCAGGAGACCCTGTGGAAGACTGACAGCTCCAGGCAGCCGTGTTTCTCCTGATCAGACTAAAGTTGTAGGCAGATGAGAATTTTCTATTAAAATCTGACGTGATGTTCGCAAAGCACTGAGCACAGTGAGCGTTCTCTACAGATAAGGGAACTGACACAGGAAGGTGAAGTAATTTTCAGATTACCCAGAACTGAGCCCAGGAATAAAATTGTATAGCGATCTGACATGCTACAAAATCTTTATCTTACAATGGACTGCAGAGATCATGAATTTTCTTTACTCAACCGTATCATTTTTTCCTAAACACTTTCCCAGAATATTGTTTTAATTTATTTTTGTTGTTGATGTAGTTAGTTTCATCAAAAATTGTACTAATTCACATTTTCAAAATATAAGTGTTGCTTTCTTCAAACGTGTGTTTAAAACTAGATTTCATCACTTTCGTTGCTTTTTCAGTTTTGCTGTTTATGTAATCTTTCCAACAGATTTCATGGTGGTTTTAATTTACTTTGTATTATGTCAGAAGAAACTCCCCTCACACAGCACTCATCCTCTCATTACAGGAGTGCGTTCTGTTGTTCTGTTTGTTATGATCCAAGGTGAGCAGGTGGCATAAGAAAACCACAATAGGGAGGGAAGAAAAAAAAAAGAAAAGAAAACCACAATAACACTTTCTCTCTTACATAATAAAAAGTAATCACTTGTTACACTGCTTTTCCTGTGGAGACAGGAACAAACAGATATTGGTCCAAAATAGGCACTGATGACGGACCAAAGGAACAATGCCGTGAAAGCCTGGGCTGGTGAACAAATACGTTTGCTGGGCTTCCTTACAGGAGAACGGATGAGCTTGCCTCTAGGATGAATGCCTCGAGAACAGCTCATCACTAAAGCGTTGCAGTCCCCCAGCACGGGTGATGACCTCCTGAGAGCCACATCGATGGAGGCCTCCCGCAGCTAACTCTACTCCTGTGTAGTCCGTCACCTCTCCTGACCATATGTAGTTGGACGGGAGGGTGTGCAGATGGGGACGGGGTGCACAGGAAGGAGTGAGCGATTATAATCTCCGATGAGGGCCAGTTACCCTTGCCCCACTCTCCCGAGGAGGGAATGTCCATAGGCTGGATCTTGTGAGTGCTCTTACCTGTAGTCATAGTTGTCCTGATTTCAGGATAATACTGGCCAGGCCAGGCCTAGAGTTCCACAATATCCCTGGCTCTGATTACCACAGTAATTTCAGACATAGATTTTTCTTAAATTACACTGTTCCATCATCTCCTGGTGTTATAATTACTGGTCTGACAAAAGTATCCCATGTTCCATTTCCTGGTGAGGAAGAAATAGTAGTGGGGAGGGGTGGATTAAAAGCAAATAATTTGCTGTTAAACAAGTGAGGAAGAAATTGTAAACAACATTTAAACTCACGTTCTTTTGGCATCCACTCTAGTTACAGGACCACACATAAGTGCAAGAGAATCCGTAAAATATGCTCTCTAGCTGGGTGGCCATCTGCCCAGCCTTTCTCTTTAACAGAAAGAAGTAGAATGTATTTGGAGGTTCAACTAGCAGGCCATTGCTGTCCCCTCTCAGATTTCTAGAGTTTGTATCTATTTCTCTTCATTTATGAGATCTTATGTATTAAGGATTTTTTTTTCTCACTATATGTCCTACTTGTGTTTCCAATAAGTTTTAATTTTTTAGTTTGATGACATATTTTTGAAGCTTATATAGCCAAATCCAATGTTGTCTTTTGCAAGACGTAGTTTTTTAGAGCTATTTTAGGTTCATAGCAAAACTGAGCAGAAAGTAAAGATTCCCCTACCCTCACCCAGGCTAACCTCTAGCCAAGCATTATCTCCCACAGGTGTGCTACATTTGTTGCAATTAGTGCACCTACTATGGCATATCATTATCATGCAAAATCAGTAAGTCAATACTGATATTTTATGCTTTATAGGTGTAGACAAGTTTATAACAACATATATTCACCATTACAGTATCATACAGGGTATGAGTTATTGCCCTAAAAACGCTTTGTGATCTACTTATTCCTCCCTCCCTCCCTCCTAATCTCTGGCAAGCACTGATCTTTTCACTCTCTCCTAAGTTCCACCCTTGCCAGAAGGCCATGAACTAGGAATCATGCAGTATGTAACCTTTTCAGACTGGTTTCCTTCACTTAATAATATGCACTTTGAGTCTGTTCACGGCTTGATAGCTCATTGCTTTCATGTGCTGAATATTCTTCGTCTGGATGTGTAACAGTTTATCCATTTATCTACTTAAGGACATTGTGGTTGCTTCCAAATTCTGGCAATTATGAATAAACTGCTATAGATACTCACGCTTCAGTTATGTGTGGACTAAGTTTTTAGCTCCATTTAGTAAATGCAAAGAAATAGAATTTGCTGGGTCATATGGTTTAAAAAAACAAAAAAAAAATCCCAGTTTTTATAAGAAACTGCCAAACTGTCTTCCAAGATGACCATACCATTTGACATTCTCATCGTAATGGCTGACGGGTCCTGTTGCTATTTGTTCTAATCAGTGTTTGGCGCTGTCAGTGTTCTCAATTTGGGCCACACGAGATGTTCAGGTTAATGGTATCATATCATTTTACTCCTCATTTACTCATTGTCGTAGACTGGGGAACCTCTTTTCATATGTTTATTTGGGTGTAGAAATCTTTGATGAGGTGTCTGTTCAGGCCTTATGCTTAGTTTTAAATCAATTTTTTTAATTGAATTTGAAAAATCCTTTGTATATTTTGGGTGTCAGTCACATATTGGCTCTGATTTTTGCAAATATTTTCTTTTAGCTTATCTTATCTTTTGATTCTTGATAGTTTCTTTCACTGAGCAGAAATATAAAATATGTTTTAGTTAAAGTGTGAAGGATTTATTTTTCAAGTTTAAAAAATTGTGTTCTGTCCAAAACAATGCTGTCTTTAAGTTGACCTTATTCCTTAAGCAATTTACTTTCTGGACTTGGTAAGTTTTATTGATCTGTAATCTACAAATATCTTTAATAAAAGTTTTACAGATACAAAAGAACCTAGCTGGTACATTATGCTGACTTTGGGGGTCTCATACTAATTTTTCCAGTCTAACATGCTGATAAAAGAATAGAAAATACCTTCCATTGTACAGGAGAACTTCAGATTTTGTTCCAGTCTTAGACGACTGTTTGATGGGAGCCTCTCTGGCATCTTTCAGAACAGGAATGGCAGGAAATGTGTTTTATGTTGATTATTGAATTGTTTCATTTGTTGACTTTCCTCTAAAATAAGCTGTGTACCCAGGAGGAGGCTGAGGAAGTGCCAAAGAGTCAAGAAGGTCTCAGAAACCAGAGATATTTTCATGGAAAATGTTTCTATTTTAGACTCATTTTCCACACTCTGGATTTTATTATGTGTGATATGATAGTGTAAATTCCTGTAGGTCAGGTTGAGGTAGTCTGCAAGAATAAGCCAGGCCGTTCATTGTGAACCTCTTTGAATATTCTCCACTGTATTCTGCCCTCATCAGACTTCTTGAAAGCACAGTCATTATAATTGTTATCTTATAAAATGTCTTCTAATGAGCTCCTAAATTGAATAAGCAAGCATTCATGTTGTATTAAGTGGAAGCTGCATAGCAAATTGGTGCATTTTGACCATTTCAACAAGTGCCTTCACTAAGTTGGGTTAACTCAGTAGCATTTATGGAAATACTAAGTCAAGAAAATAAAAAGCATTCTTTCCAAATATTTTCTTAAATGTAATAGAAATTGAGAATTTTTGAAAGAAGTTACATTAGTATATGGTATGGGTATAAACTATATGACTAAAATTGGTCTGAACTTTTTCAGTGTTGAAGACTATTCAAAGTCTGTGTTAGTCAGGAGTGGTATCCATGCCTCTCCTCCCAGCACTCTGGAGGCAGAGGTAGGTGGGTCTCTGTGAGTTCTAGGTCAACCTAGTCTACAGAGTGAGTTCCAGGACAGCCAGGGCTACACAGAGGGTCTCGCAAACAAACGAACAGCAACAACAAAAAAGACAAAACCCAAAGTCTGTGTTAGAAAGGCATCATACAATAATGAACTTTGGAGTTACCTGTTTTCCAAGTCCAGATCTCCCATTTGCCAGCCCTGTGACTTGGGACAAATTACTTAATCAACTTTCATTTTCTCATCTATAAGTGTTATAATTGTGGTCTCAAAATTGTTTTAACTGTAAATGAGTTTATGTGAGAGACACTTAGCATATTACATGATATACTCGTTAACTGTCATTTGTACCTTAAAATAAGAGGCACTGTCCCCAAGCCCTTGCCGTACCCCTCTCTGAGAATACTTTATATGAGCATCTCTTCATTCCTTCAGACCTTTTGCTATTAGTTTAGTCCCATTTTACAGATAAGGAACAAAATGACTAGAGGGCTAGCTTAACCACTGTCATGTAACTAGTGAGACCCAAAAGAAAGTCCCTATTTTAACCCCAGTGAAATACACATCCTCAGAAGTAACAAAAGGAAGAAGGTAGATGTTACAGCCTCAGATTGGAATGTGAAAGCCATTTCAAAGGAAACTGGGATAAATGAAATCATGAATGAGAGCGAAAGAAGAAGAAGTGTTCAAAAGCAGTGGTGTACATCTGGGAGCAGCAGAGAGAGCTCAGGCCAGGAGAGTGACTAATGAGAGACAGTAGAGGAAAGTGGAATGTGTGAGTCACGCCGTGAGGTTTCCTTCTGGCAGCTGCACACTTGCATTAAGTACAAGAGAGAATAGATTGCTGAAGAGGCTGTCACAGCCTTAATTTACGAGTGTGAGGAGAGCTTTCCCACTTGGTTTGCTTTCTATTTATCTTAAGCCTTTCTAGATTATTCCAGCCCCAAATATTTCAGATGCCACTCCCTTATTCTTACTTCATCCATATTTTAGGCATATTGTTATTATTATAGATTAGATTTCAGTTTTTATTAAGCTCCACAATTTGTCATCCTCAGTCAGGGCCACATGACCTTATTCAAAATTGAAGTGTTAGAAAAAACAGTTTGAATCAGGATGAAAAATTAAAGATGAGAAGTTCAGTTTGTTCAGTTTGTGTCTCACTGTAAGCTTACCTCCAGAATTTTCTGACACTGCTTTAGAAAAAAAAATAACTTTAACATATTGGTATCAATATATTTATTTTTCCTACCTGCCTCCCTCCCTTCCTTTCTTTCTTGAGGGAAATTTTAAGGCAGCTAAAATCCTTCTGAACGCACTCACAGTTATGATATCATGCAATAAGGGCCATGGTGAAGACAGGCAAGAGAAGATCATTCTCGGGCACAGAAGAGAAAGACCCAGTTGACTTTCACAGGGTGTTTGAGTTGACTCTTGAAAGCCAGTGACAACAGAGTTCAGAGAGGTATTCTGGATAGAGCCGGCCAGGCGCAGAGTCCCTCGGGTCAGTCAGAGTTGGAACTGAGCAGGAGTAGACCTGCAGACATCCCACCTCTGCTACAGACAGATGTGATTGGGGGTGTTGTTTCTAAGAGAGGAACTGCAGTCTTTGTCCCCAGCTGGTGGACAGCTAGTGTGTGTCCCCTCTAAGGAGGACCATGAAACAAGTATTCTGTAGTGTGAGGGGGAGGGGGCACCTGATACCTTTGTGGCTCTCTATATGAGGTAGGTTGCTTTCATTTAAGAGATCACTTGTTTCTTTGGGGCTCTTTTCCTCTTTTGATCTTATACCTCAATTGATCCTTTCAGTAGTAGATTCCTTTATTGAGCTGGTTCCATGTCCCTTATGTGTTGTGCTTGCTTTATTGCTGTCTTCTCTTACGATCTACCTTAATGGTCTAGGTTACTTCCTTATAGATTGCTAAAATTCAAACTGTCACATTAGTGGAGGCAGCCCATAAAAAGCAAGCTATGAATATGTTTGCTATATAGTTCTTTTTTTCACTCACATATTTTACTTCTATCTATGTTTATTTCTCTTTTTTCTTTTAATCCAATAATTTTTCTTCAAAGAGGCCAAAATTATTAAAGATTATAATTCTGCATTGTTACATTTGACATATATATTAAAATTTTATGAAAAATAAGCTTCATCTTCCATTTTCAATTGGTACTTGTGTAGAGTAACAATCTTTGGCTTTAGCTTTTGTTCTGGCTAGATTTATGTCAACCTGACACAAGCTAGAGTCAGGGAAGAGGAACTCTTCAACTGAGAAAATGCCTCCCTCCATAAGGTCAGGCTGTAGTCAAGCCTGTAGGGCATTTTCTTAATTAATGATTGATGTGGGAGGGCCTAGCCCATTGTGGGTGATGCCACAACAAAGCAGACTGAACAAGCCATGAGAAGCAAGCCAATAAGCAACCCTCCTCCATGCCCTGTGTCAGCTCCTGCCTCCAGGTCCCTGCCCTGTTAAAGTTCCTGCCCTAACTACCTTCTGGGATGTTGGGAGTGTGAGCAAACTAAACCCTTTCCTCCCCACGTTTCTTTTGCTCATGTTTCATCACAGCAATAGAAACCTTAACCAAGACAGCACTGTAAAAGCTGGTCTGCAGAAGGATCATTACTTTGTACTTCAGCATGTTCCTTTGCACATTATTGTGCAACATTATATCATGTGCTAGTGTATGATCTTTTATTGTGCATTTCCTTTGTTTCTATCTTAAGACATTAGCCTTTTGAGTCAAATGGGAATTGTTTCATTTACCTAAATAGAAACTTTCAATATGTTTCTTCCAATTTGTTCAGCAGTAGCATGGTTTGATGCAGGCAGCTGGGATAGCTCATTTATTCATTAAATACTTGGTAAGTTCCTGCTGTATTCCTGGGAGGATAGAAGGGTCCCTGGGAAATTATATTTTAAAATAGGCCGTCAGTCTGGGCAGATGGCTTCGTGGGTAAAGTCCTTGCTGTGTAAGCATGAGGACCTGAGTTTGGGGCCCCAGCACCCTGGTGTGGCATCATGTCTGTGACCCCAGCACTCTGTGGTAGACAGATGGGTTCCAGGGACTGACTGGCCGGCCAACCCAACTAAAAGAGCAAGTTCTAGGTTCAATGAGAAATCCTGTTTCCAAATATAAGGGGGAGAGCACCAGAAGAAGAGACCCAAGACACTCCTGGCCAAACACACAAGCATAGGTGAGCAATTGCATTCACACACAAATTTTAAAAATAATGAATAGAAGTAGGATTTCTGTGTGAAAATAAAAGCAGTTAATAACCTTAATAAACAACAATAAACTGTATACCCATAAATACAAGAAAATATACACCCAATAGGTAAGTAAGTGGATGGATGGGTAGGTAAGTAGATTAACAGATAGATACCTTCTGAATTAAAATTTATGATTAATGATGTTTTGATATCATATTGTCTAAAAGTGTGTTAACTTTTTAAAAATTAAGGTTGACAGATTTGCAATGGAATTAGAACGGAACCGGAATTTGAACAATACCATAGTTCATGTTGACATGGATGCTTTCTATGCAGCTGTAGAAATGAGAGACAATCCAGAATTGAAGGATAAACCCATTGCTGTAGGATCAATGAGTATGCTGGTAAGTAGGTGAAGATCAAAAACAAAAAGGAAATTTCATAGGCTATCAGGTCAGCTTACTGAGACTTGCCAGTATGCTGAGGACTTCTCTGCTTTTCCAGGTGACTTACATATGCTGTTACTGAATCCTTTCAATGTAACTTATCATACTAATTTTTATTTCTACTTAAGAAAAAAAGAAACAGAGAGATAATGACTTGCCCAAAGTTACAAACTCAGTAAAACATCAGAGTAGCATTGCATCCTTCCATTGCAAATGAACTCTTTCCAAAGGATTCTGGGGAGAGTGGAAAAAGTCAAAGCAAAGGAAATGGTATCTTCAGCCAGAGGTTTTGAAACTGCCTTGCAGACCAAGTCCAGCCTGTCATCAGTTTTTGTGAAGAAACTTTATTAGGGCAAAGCAGTTATGGCCACTTGTTTACTTCTGGCACACTAGAGGAGCACAATTGAACAGAAGTGTGTGGTCGCTAAGGAAACGCAGCTGCCAGACCTAAAGTGATTATGTACTCTGAACTTCGACGGAAGAGGTTTGCCAACCCCTGTTCTAGAATAACATAGTTTACTAATATATCTAGAGTGCAGTTAATTTTCCCATAACTCAGAATCATTTGTTTTATGACTACTAAGTTGATTTTTTTTCTGTCCTAAGTCAAGGTAAAGGTAACAGGAGCTGTGCCTATGGTTGAAAACATAGTAATTAAAGGTAGCAGCTGTCTACAGGCATACCGCCACAGTGTAGCACATCTCATCTAAAAGTAGCAGCTAGAGTAGTTAGGTGTCTGTATTACAAACCGCTAGAGACACGAGGGGGTCCCTCCCTGTTGCTGACTTCCCAGTGGCCCTATGTATTATAACCATTACTGTATTATGAGTCTATAATCTGTCATGGGTATAAAGCCACTCATGATCATCTGGTCCTTAAAGCAATGCTTTGTTGATGTGTACTCGCTTTTCCTGTAAACCACCAATGAAATTTGAAAGAAAAGAAATAATTTATGTGTGTGTGTGTGTGTGTGTGTGTGTGTGTGTGTATACTTACACACACACTTTCCGTAACCATGTTTGAACTAAACCCACTGTTTTTGAAATCCACAAATATTTTCTCTCTAACAGTTTCTAACCTAAAAATTTCAAGTTCAAAATTATTATTTTCATATTAAATATTTAAATCCTTTTTTATGTGCTGAGCTAATAGATTTCCCTTCTGAAGAGAGTTGAAGCTAATTGTTTTTGTTTAGTAAACTCATAGAAAGTTTACCTACAAGTTAATGGGGGTGACACCACGTGTTTGACTCTTTCGGTCTGCTGCATAGATTTTTTTTTTTTTTTTTTTTTGGTGAATTTGATGGATTTTTGAAATTTTCTGAGTTGGCACTGAGAGTCAATGAGAGTCCATAGCAGCATCCATTACTGCATAAGCAACCACTTCTGTTCCCACAGACAACTATGTTCTTCCTTGTGATTCTTTACTTTATACGAAGTTCATAAGGATGAGTTGGCTCTGTTTTTTCCGGGATTAGTTAGCACCATCTAACATGGGGAATTCAAGATGGATTCACTCAGGTCTAGCACTTCTCCTGTGGTGATTAAAGTGGCTTCTCCTCAGACTTCATTATCTCCATGTGGTGTCTTGTCACTTAGTATTATAAAATACCCTTTTGAAAGAGAGCTTGGGGGAGTGGGAGATCCCAGCTGGATCAACAACAGAGAGGGAGAACAAGGAATAGGAGACCATGGTAAATGAAGACCACATGAGAATAGGAAGAAGCAAAGTGCTAGAGAGGCCCAGAGAAATCCACAAAGTTGCCCCCCACAACAGACTGCTAGCAATGGTTGAGAGACAGCCCGAACTGACCTACTCTGGTGATGGGATGGCCAAACACCCTAATTGTCGTGCTAGAAACCCCATCCAACGACTGAGGGATCTGAATGCAGAGATCCATGGCTAGGCCCCGGGTGGAGCTCTGGGAGTCCAATTAGCGAGAAAGAGGAGGGTTTATATGAGTGAGAATTGTTGAGACCAAGGTTAGATAAAGCACAGGGACAAATAGCCAAACAGATGGAAACACATGAACTATGAACCAATGGCTGAGGGGTCCCCAACTGGATCAGGCCCTCTGAATGGGTGAGACAGTTGATTGGCTTGATCTGTTTGGGAGGCATCCAGGCAGTGGGACCGGGTCCTGTGCTCATTGCATGAGTTGGCTGTTTGAAACCTGGGGCCTATGCAGGGTCACTTGGCTCGGCCTGCGAGGAGGGGACTGGACCTGCCTGGACTGAGTCTACCAGGTTGATCTCAGTCCTGGGGGAGGCTTTGCCCTGGAGGAGGTGGGAATGGGGGGTGGGGTAGGGGGAAGGTGAAGGGGGCGGGAGGGGGGAGAACAAGGGAATCCGTGGCTGATATGTAGAACTGAATTGTATTGCAAAATAAAAAAAAAAAATGAAAAAAAAAGAAATAATAAAACATGCATAGAAAACAAAACAACAACAACAAAAAGATACCCTTTTAACATGCTCTAAATACTTTTTAGTGATTGCAGAACCATAAAAATAAAAATGGAAGCTACAAGTTCTTAAAACTAAGGCTTCAGAACATACAGCGTTATTTCCTTCTAATTCTTTTAGTTTAAGTCATCAGGCAAATTACTTGGCACAAGGAACTAGACTCTGCCTTCTGCTAAGAGTAAATATGGGGGTAGAGGGGATGGCTCAGTGGTTAAGAGCACTGGCTGCTCTTCCAGAGGACTTGGTTCAATTCCCAGCACCCACATGGCAGCTCACAACTGTTTGTAACTCCAGATCCAGGGGATTGACACCCTCGCACAGACATACATGCAGACGAAATCACTAGTGTACATGAAATAAAAATAGATTTTAAAAAAGAGTAAGTGTAAAACTATTGTGGCTAAGCTGGGCAGTGGTGGCACACACCTTTAATCCTAGCACACAGGAGACAGAGGCAGGTGATCTCTGAGTTTGAGGCCAGCTTGGTCTACAGAGCGAGTTCCAGGACAGCTAGGGCTACACAGAGAAACCAACTCTGTCTCAAAAAACAATCCAACAAACTAGATAGATCGATAGCTAGATGGAAGGATGGATGGATAGATAGATAGATAGATAGATAGATAGATAGATAGATAGATAGATAGATAGATAGAGGCTACTATTTACAATGTACTACAAACCCAAAAATCTGAGGAACTCACACCTCATAAAACTTTGTTCTTCAATAGATCTAGCTTTCATACCAGTTTTGTAGGATTTATTTAAAATTAGTAAACTGTTATTCTATGTATATGAGTGTTTTTCCTGCATGTATGTCTGCACCACTAAATGCACCTGGTGCCTGCAGAGGCCAAAAGAGAGCATTGAGTCCCCTGGAAATGGAGTAACAGATGGCTGTGGGCTGTGGTGTGGGTCCTGGTAATCGAACTCAAGTTCTCTGCAAAAGCAGCCAGTACTTACTCTTAAAGGCTGAGCCATTTCTGGCCCCAAGATTTATTAATTTGACTTTAAAGCATGGCTTTGCCTTTATAGTGCTCTCTGCACTTTATTCTGTAGAGCACTGAGCAAGGATTAGGGTAGTTGGGAGTTCTATCAAGATTTTTTTTAAATCATTTCAAAAGGATTAAAGGAAATCTGATTTTTTTTTTCTGAAATAATACCTTCATTTGATAGATCTGGCTTGCATTTGGCTGAGCACTCACTTAGGTTCCTAATAAAAGTTCCATTCATTGTTAACTTTGCTATAAATATTATGGTTTTCCACTTTGGCTTGGACCACTGGCAAATGCCATCATGAACAGGATTTATTAAATATTATCATTTTTTTCATTCTCATACTTTTTAGTCTCATTTCCTAGCCAAAATGTTTTTGCCAAGAACTTCAAGCTTTAAGAAATAAAACTCAAATTTGAAGTTCTTTTTAATTTTTAAGCACTTCATTTTAGAGACATAATTTTGCTGACCAGACAGCAGGCCTTGAATTTTTTTGTGCTAGATAAAAATTTCCAGATGGAGAAAATTCTTGATGCATACTACTGCTTGAGCATCACTAATCACAGACATATGAAATATATCACTAAAAAGTTTGGATTTGGTACCTTCACCTGCATGCACGTGGATATGCATAAACACGTGGACATATACACAAAAAGATTTTGGATTGTGGAAAATTTTGGATTTCAGGCTTCCAGATCAAGGATGGTTAACTGGTAAAAAAAATCTATGTATATATTCCTAAGTCTTCAAACTTAGGTCTGAAATACTTCTAGTCCCAAGCATTTTGGAAAAGGATCCTCTTCCTATATTCCAATAATGTATATACTTTACATATGTATATACTAGTACTTTCTATACTGTTACTTTGTGTAACTTGTATATTATAGATATTTCTTATTACTTTATAACTATTCTACATTATTTACTATTAGTTTCATAGAATATCCACTATCATCCAGACTTAGATATATATGATATTATAGAATACTTTAAGCCATTGAAGTTTAATTACTACAAAAATATTTTTAAATTATTTAAAGCCATTATTTGTTGTGTAGAATAGGCTGACCTTGAACCTCAAGCTAGTAGTTCTCTTGCCTTAGTCTCCTGATGGCTGGAATTACAGGTATCCACCACCACACCTATTTTAAAAGAATTTTTCATTGGTTCAATCCTACTTATTACCTGGTACCATGTTATAAATTTAGAAATAACAATGAGACAGGGTCATGGTTTTTTAAGAAAGTCAAGATGTGGTTCAAGACAGTGGCTTATAAAAGAAATGTCCTTGAATTGAAAATGCACATCAGTAATGTGTTTCTTATGAATGTACTAATCAATACGTCCATTTAGGGTTGTTTATTTTTCCCTATGCGGTCCATTTTCTTTCAGTCTACTTCAAATTACCACGCAAGGAGGTTTGGTGTTCGCGCAGCCATGCCAGGATTTATTGCTAAGAGACTCTGCCCACAACTTATTATAGTGCCCCCAAATTTTGACAAATATAGAGCTGTGAGTAAGGAGGTAAGTGAATGTCTCACCCCAAACCCTTTTACTGGCTTTCTGACACCTAGACTCAACTCCAAATGCCTTAAACGATCAAGATTTGGTCTTAGCTGTAGAAACTAGTGAGCTGTTTGTAGTATCCAGAGCATGTCTTTCTGTTTCCCAACTCTTTCTCTCAATTCTCTACAATTCCTCAAAACTTCGTAAAGCCTTAATAATTATAGCATAAAGTTAATTTTCAATATTTTTCTTGGGGTATAAAATAATTTATCTAGAATAACCTAATATTTCTAGTTTATAGAACTTATACATCATTAATTTCAATCTATTCTAAATTAAATTTATATAATTATTTTGTTGTTGTTTGTTTTGTCCCAGGCTGGCCTGGAACTCACTATGTAGCTCAGGCTGGCCTGGGTCACCAAGCCTGCCTCTGTCCTTTTAAACAGAAACAAAACTCACTTAGTGTGGTTAGTTGCTTTGCTTGCCTCATAATCTTACAGAGCTACTTGACCATGTTTTGTCCAAGAGACTCCAAAAAAGGGGGGTGGTGGATACTCTCTTGCTTGGAAAAGAATGAAGTGTAGTGATTTGTTTACATACTAAAATTCTGAACTGTCCTATGTGAAAAAGTATCATCTCTTCCATTTTCATTAAAATCTAGAGTGCTGCATGTGCATTACTTTTAGACTGCTGTTATAAAACGAAGTGTATCATAGAGTATTGTCTGAGCATGACTTGTAATTCCTGCACTGCGGAGACAGGAGGATCAGGAGTTCAAGGCTAACCTCAACCACTCAGTAATTTTGAGGTCAGCCTAAGCTATATGAGATCTTATCTCAAAAAGAAAAAAAGAAGAAGGATACAACAACTGTCTAAATATAAATACTAAAACTATGGCATAATACTTTTTTAAAGATGTATTTTTTATTAATTTTTGATTGTATGTATGTATTTGTGCCTGTGTGTGGTAGGCACATATGTGTAGATGCCTATGGAGTCAGTAAATTTCCTGGAGTCAGACTTAGAGGTAGTTGTGAGACACCAGACGTGGGTGCTGGGAGCCCAACTCTGGTCCTGTGGAAGAACGGTATATACTCTTAATTGCTGAGCCATCTCTCCAGCCCCGGCACATACTTGCTGTCATTTAGACGTGCAGCTGAGCTTTAAATTGCCTTATTTTTATTCTCCTTCATTTTCCCTAAAATATTACCCCCTATTAAAACAGTCTGTTAAGTCAATTGCTTTGTGCCTACTTTTGAAAAAGTGGTAGGCAAAGAGAACGTACGTTCTGTAAATGGAAGTGGAGCTTTTGGTCCCGCCTGTTCCCAAATACCCGGCAGCTGCTTCTCAAATTACCGCACAGAAGCTTATATTAATTATAAATGCTTGGCCGATGGCTCAGGCTTATTTCTAACTAGCTCTTACATTTAAGTTAATTCATTTCTATTAATCTATTTATTGCCACATGGTCCATGGCTTTCTGGTTATCTGGCATCTTGTTCCTTGGGTGGCTGGCTCATGTCTCCCCAAATCTGCGCTTCTTCTTCTTCCTCTCCTTAAGTTTGGTTTTTCTACCTAACCTTATCCTGCCTTGCCATAGGCCAAAACAGCTTTATTATCAACCAGTGAGAGAAATACATATTCACAGTGTACAGAAGGATCTTCCCACAGCAACCTTCGATAATTTTTTTATGTATTCATAGTTAAAAATAAATAAATAACACAAGTACAGGCTTTGGTAATTAAAAATTCTTATAAAGACTTTGTAAGAAAGACCTTGAATCCTACTGTAGCTCAGTCAAACTTCTGGCAGTATGACCTGAGAGCTAAGTTATTTTTAGTTATCTGTCACCTGGTTATTTACATAAGATAGAAAAATGCTTCAAGTTTGAGCAGCGTCTCGCTAGTTAGTGTAGCAAATGAGTTTTACATGTAAATGCAGTATCAATGCATTCATGTTTCTGGCCTGGCTAATAAGTTTCAGGAGCATCCATTTCTGTTTTGTCCAAATATTAGGATAACTTTATTGTTCTTAGATCTAAGTGCTTGGTGTTTCCGGGAACAGTCCATTTTGGTTCTTGTGGCAGTGTCCTATGGAAAGGAAGTGAGAAGTACTCAGCCATGCCTCCAGGGAGCACTTCTCATTCAGAGGCTTAGTGGGCTGACAGGTACACACGTTCCAGAGTTTTGTTTTCCCTAGGAAGATACTGTTTGCATCTGTTACAGAATGTTTTCTTCTACAAGAACAAAAGTATTTAAAGCACTCTGAATAAAAATACAGCAAGTTTGACATCACCATTTTCTAAAATTCCCCTCAGTTGTTCATGATTATGTTAAGATAGAACAGTTTCTTACTTATAAAACGCAAAAGTTTTCTAATGATATAATACAAAGCTTTTAAATGTTAGATGAAGAATAACAATTCAGCAGAGATATTTTCTATTAGATGGGTTATTTTGGCAATCATTCCCTCTTATTTCAGCTAATTCTTTGGTAGTTAAAAGACAAATAGCAAAAAGCCTCCTTCGTGGTTTCATGTAATAAACCTATCCCATATCAAGGGCATTACTGAATTATATTAGCTGTAATTCTAATCTTTGTGTATTTCTTTCATGTCACAATGAAACTCCAAATTTTCATCTTTTGTTTAATGCAAGCATGCAAGTATTCTATAGATTTATCATCTTTCCCAGTCCAGATTCCTATAAATAGTAGAGCTTTATTTTGTATGAATATTGTTCATATTATAATCAACTGAAATATACTGCTCTCTAAAACATCATAGCACTTTACATTCCTTTTTTAAATAAACAAAAATCTTCACAAAAGAGATGAGAGAGAATGCTATCATGCATGCCCCCTCCTCCTTTTGACTAGCTATGGTAAACCTTAATCACTTTTTTTTCTGTTCCTACCAGAATATTGTGTGAGATTTATTTGACTTGCTTAGTGTTTCTAGATATAGGATGCTGGATTCAGATTGCATCAGATGAAGCCACTTCATGGTCTTCTGCCTTCGTGGTCCATTTTAGGGCAAAGGAGAATTTGACAAATATCCACTGGTAGTAAATTATTTATTCCTTAAATCCGTGAGCTATTGATTGCAGGCTCATTACTATAGTTGCAAAGTAAGAATATTAGTGCTTTTTATCAGATATATAAGACAGGAAGTTTTGCTGTGGCAGCAAAATGTCAACTTTTATTGTTGTTCTTTTTGAAGGTTAGGGAGATTCTTGCTGAATATGATCCCAACTTTCTGGCCATGAGTCTGGACGAAGCCTACCTGAACATAACACAGCACTTGGAGGAAAGGCAAAGTTGGCCTGAGGACAAAAGAAGATACTTCAACAAAGCAGGAAACTCTGTAAAAACTGGTAAGTGGTTTTATTAGAATTACCAACTAAATACTAATAGTAAGCAGCTCTTTGAACCACCCAATTAATTCATTTGTGTATGTAGGGTAGGATTAGGTTTGTCTGTGTAAAAATGAAAAATCAGAAACTTAAAATATACCAGTAGGTTTTTAAAAATTGAGTGTGTGCAGTCTCTTTAAAATCAGATGACAATGTTGGATCTCCAGACTTTAACAATCTACAAGGTTCTTCTTCAGAGTAGTTAGTTGCTGAACAATTATTTTCTTAATATCAAAGGGTTTAGATTGTATTGAAGTGGAGGAAGTTCCTGTTGAAAGTGGCTTTTTGTTGTTGTTATTGTTGATAGAAATCAGGTTTTGAAAAAAGATTAGCCCCAAACAACTAAAACCTTTGGTGACTTTATTTTTCTTTGTTTCTCAAGTTTTCTGTAATCTAGTTCTAATATGATAATGTGACTGTGTTTAAACCCTGTGAAAACTCATGACCTCGCTCTTCCTTCTTCACCACATACTTACTAAGACCTTACTAAAACTCACGGGGGATGGAAGCAGTAATGGACCCCAGTGTCTCCTCTCGCACTCGGAGGGGGAGACCTTATTTATTTATTTTTATTTTTATTGTCTGAGTCAAGGTCACTTTCTGAATCTGGAGCTGAGTGCTTTTCTGGTAAGCTCTGGGGATTTGTTGTTGGCGTTGTCTGTACCATCACCCCGAGCTCAGTGCCCCCACCCAGCTGTACCTCGCTTTTATGCAGGTATTAGATCCAAACTTGGGTCGTCAAGCTTGTTTGGCAAGCGCTTTATCCACTAAGTCATTGCCCAGATCCTCCTGGACTCTTCTGTACAATTAAAAGTTTCAGGGCTCCATATATGTGTTAAGCAACTCTTTTATCATTTATCCAGAACATTCAGGTGTTACACATTCATTCTGCTCCCAGTCCCTTTGCCAAAAGTGCCATTATTTCAAACGTCTGACCTGTCTTGAATCCATGAACAAAGATCACCCAGCTGAAAAGGTGACCTAAGGGATTCACTCACAAATTGTAGCCATGTTTCATTTCACAGCATCAAAGGGGCTAGGCAGCGCGGGGAAACATGTTAGTAATGTTCCTTGAACAAAAATGGCAGATGTACAATGGCAGCAAATTTTTTTCTTTTCTTTTCTCTCTCTCCCTTCTTGTTTGGTTGTTTTTGTTGTTGTTGTTTGGGGGTTTGTTGTTGTTGTTATTCTTTTCAGGCAGGTTTTTCTACATAGCCTTGAGCCCTGGCTGTCCTGGAACTTGCTTTGTAGACCAGATTGGCCTGGAACTCACAGAGATCCTCCTGCCTCTGCCTCCCCAGTACTGGGATTAAAGGAATGTGCCACCATGCCCTGGCAGCATCACATTCTAAGCCTCACACTATTAGGGGCTCACCTTGCTTGCAGCAAGTTTAATATAGACATCAAGTCGAAGCCTCCTTTTTTCCTAGGGGGTAGGTCTCTCGTTTTTATTTGATGGAAACATCAAAAAAGGGTGGGAGGGGGGAGAAAGAAAAGAAAAGAAAAAGAAAGAGAATAGTTTCTGGACACAGAAGCTTGGAACAACAACAACAACTTTGCTTTTTTGTTATAAAGTCTGATGCTTAAAAATCTCATTTTGTTGGTTCTTAGCTTTTATGAGAGAAGGTGAGAGGGAAATTATTAACTGGTGGTTTTTAATCACCCCAAACGGGCCTCTGTAACTATGACTCTTACCTTGTGTTTGAAAAACTGCTTTGGGCTTAAGGTGAGTGGCTCTCATTCTCTACCAATGCTCCTTTCAGTGTGTCTGTGTCCAAACTGACGATGATAAGGTGATGTCACAGGAGCATGGCTTTCTGTTTGCTCGTTTGCATAGTGTTCTCTTCATCTAGTTCATATTCCCAAGCAAATCAAATGCTTTAACTTTTGTTTCTCAGACATAATTCCCTGTGGGCTAGACTTTTATGAATATCAGACCTTGTATTTGCAGGGTGTTGGAAGAATGGTAGGTGACTGATGGATCTTTCTTAAGTCAGACATTTTCCTATTTGCCCTTTTATGAAAGATTCTTTGTCTCTAGAAATATGTGGTGAACTGTTAAAATAATGACCATTGTTTTATGTTTGCTTTGCCGTACAAATTAGCTGGCGAGTGTGTAAGAAACCCAGTGCTCTATGCTTGAGTGCTTGACATCCAGATGGAGTGCTCCGATCTAGCTTTGCGCTCTCATTGCATCAGTCATGGAGACGGTGAAGGGATTTCATTCAGGAGGAAGAAACCACTCAGCAGTTAGCGATGCAGCCAGGCCACACGGGAGTGAAGCACAACCTGAGGTTGAAAAGATGCCTGTGTGCTCTGCAGCCTCTCTGACAGTGCACCAGAGGCAGCATGCTCTGCTTCCTGGAGCGGAGGGCACCGGTGCTAGTCACTGCAGAGGGCTGGGACCTGGACCGGGACACACCTGGCCTGCGTTGTCTCTTTACCAGGACTGCTTTCCAGCCAATTGGAGGAAAGGGCTTCTGGGGGGCCCTCATTCAGCTGTCCCATCCTCTTACTCCTCTCCAAGTGGCTCTAAGGTTTAAATCAGAATGTGAAAATGGAGATGACCTGAAGCACAGATGTAGGAAAAATAGGTTGTATTATGTATATGGTCTGTGAATTCAAATTTGGGAAACGTCTATCTATAAATTAATTCATATGTTATAATTCAAGTTTGAAACTAATCAAGTATCTGTTACCTGATTTACATATCTTTAGACATTTTCTAAAGACCAAGTTCATTTTTCAAGTAAAATGCCTTCAACTGTGTCTTAAAATTTAATTTAATTGAGCTTAGTATGTTTTCATACCTATAATGCCAGCTTTCTGAAGGCTGAGAGGCAATAGAATTAGAAGTTTAAGACCAGCCTGGGCAGGGTATGTAGTTAATTTAGGGCTAACCTGGGCTACAAAAAAATATAAGAATTTAATTGTTGCTTCTGCCTTTACCAAATTATTGGTAAATACACATGTTATGAAATGGGATCAGGAAACTCTGTAATTAATCATATAAATACATTTAAATTGTTTTATTCTATTTTAATTTTAGAGAATAGGTTTGGGTTTTTTTTTGGGGGGGAGGGAGGTTCGAGACAGGGTTTCTCTGTGTAGTTTTGTTGCCTGTTCTGGATCTCGCTCTGTAGACCAGGCTAGCCTCAAACTAACAAAGATCCGCCTGCCTCTGCCTCCCTAGTGCTGGGATTAAAGGCGTGCGCCACCACCGCCCGGCTGTCATCCCACTCTTAGAAGACTTGGGCAGCAACCATTAGGAGCTCAAGGCCAGTGTGGGCTCCGTGGTTAAGTGAGGCCAGTGTGGCCTACTAGACTGTTTCAAGCCGACACAGGCATGTGCACACACACAGAGAACTGGGCAGGGCGAGGGGCAGAGGAGAGGAAGGGAAGAATAATAGAGGGGATTGGGATGGGGGAGGCATTGAAAAGTGAAAGAATGAAATAAAACCTAGCCTGAGAAGTGTGCCCTCCGTAAAGTGAAGTGACTTTCTGTTCCTGTTTGAGATCCAGATAAACCGGGAGAGGAAGCTCACAAAGTGAGTGAGGATGAACCGGCCAGCTCCCCACTGCTGTTTGAAGATAGTCCTCCTGATTTCCAACTCCAAGAAAATCCTTTCCAGCTGAACTCTGAAGAAGACGACGCCAATCCTCAAATACTCCGAAATTCAGTTGTTTTTGGAACATCAGCTGAGGAAGCGGTGAAGGAAATTCGCTTCAGAATTGAACAGAAAACGACGCTGACAGCCAGTGCAGGTATTCAAGGCTGCCGGGGACGTCATGCTGGTTAATTCCACACTACTAGTCATAGTTCCTTGTTGTGAAGTGATGATAGCATCTGATTTGGCTGCTAGCAGCGTTTACCTACTAAAGCTAGCTAAACCTACGGGTAAGCTGTAATTAAGCAAAAAAGCCTGTGGCCCAAGGCAAAAAGACTATCATAAATCTAGAATAGTGATCCTTTAAGTGAAGAATTTATTTTAGTTGGATTTGTACAGAATATTTGATTGGCACTTGTCCTAGATTACATTGTAGGAGAGAACCTAGAATGCGTGAAGGTTGGTGAACTCCTCTGCACTCCCACCAAGAAAAAGATCAACTTGTAGCATAGCAGCTTAAGACCATGGTAAAAAACCAAAGCCAACAAAGCCCCACCGCTTTATGTCTATCCTTGACCCCTAAGAGCATCACAGGGTCTTAGCATAGGAACTAATAATGGTTACAGCCACTTATTACAAAACATTGTGATAAATAAATTATCACATTATAAAAAAGAATTATCTTGTAAAGTCATGTGTGTTGTGATTAGGGTAATGTTTTCATTTCCAAAGGATAAGCATGCATAAACAGCTTTAGGACAGTATTTATAAAAGCCAATATGAGCTATTAAAAATATATTTAGATATACCTACTGTAAATTGTCTTAAGACTCCTAGAAATTTTAAGTCATAATGTGTGGTGGTTTGCTTTGTGAGTAACAATAAAAATTAAAAGTTTTTATTGTTATTGCTTTTAATATATTGTAAGTCAGAATATTTATTTTTTTAATGTGAAAATTTACATTCAGAAAAACTTTTCAGAAAGTAAATATTTATCATAAACTATATTCTGGATCTTTTCTGAGAAATAAATAAGGATCCACTACAAAACAACCCTGTATTCCTAGTATAGTTATAAATAAAGTACTAACACTTCATATTACTCAGTTCAGAAATTACACTTGAATTTTAAAATATGGAGACTCAAATATTTCTCACTTTTCCTGCTGCCATAGGTAATATATTCCCTTTCCCTAAAAACCACAGGAAGCCCTGGGGAGATTATCAGTAGCCAAATGTCATTTTTAAAGTAGCGTTATGTGTCGTTTCAGATTATTTGCATTTAACTTTCATTTTCTTATCACATAATTAACTTATACATAGCAACTTCTTTGAATCACTGAGTGCTCTTCTTTTTAAGGTATTGCCCCCAATACAATGTTAGCAAAAGTGTGCAGTGATAAGAATAAGCCAAATGGACAATACCAAATTCTCCCCAGCAGAAAAGCAGTGATGGACTTCATCAAGGACTTGCCTATTAGAAAGGTAAGAGTTTATATGAAGTTATCATGTGTGCATATACTCTGACTTCTAGAGAGGCACCACACAGATAGTAACTGTTCTTTGCTGAGTAGCTGTAAAATAGTAGCTGGCGGGTGAGAACTTTGCTGGGTGACTGAATGTGCACTTAGAACTCTGAAAGTAAGATTTAAGGAGCTTATCTGCCGGAGAGTTTAAGTAAGAGACGCTAGACTGTAAGTCCATACCTGCCGAGGAGAAAGGACGTGTGAGGAGCACTTGGAGGAGTGCTTTCAACGGTACCGTAATGCTGTCATAGTTCTCCAGTCCAGGCAGCTGCCAGCTGAATAGGTGTGACACTCCCCAATTAAAATCCAAATTAAATCAAAGTACTTCACCATCTCTAAAATGATAACATTTTCCCACAAGGATGCAGAAATGGCATATTTTATTATTTATACTTTCTGGATTTTTGTGCTCTAGGTCCTCTTTATTTTTTTTGACAGTTGAACTCTATACTATATAATAGGCTAGAGCCTGCTCAAAATAATGGATATGACTGAATTTATGTAAAGGAAAAGGCTATAGCAAAGGTCACAGGGTTAATGGTTCCTGGAAATTATATACATACAGTAGTTTTTTCTAAAGTATGAATAAGTGTTCCATTTTTTTAAGTTCTAGGTTCAAATATTGGATGAGTTAAAATATCAGTGAGATTTTTAAATCTCATTTAAAAGTTCTTAATTATAAAATAATAATTTAAAAATTTTTAGTTATAAAAAAATTAAGAAGACATAGAGTACAAAAATCCAGAAGCTATAAGTAATAAAATATGTCATTTCTGGAACCTTGTGGGAAATTTTTATTATTTTAAAGATGGTGAAGTACTTTGGTTTAACTTGTCAAAAACAAAATTCTAAATCCCTTTGGAGTGCAGGTATTATTAGTATGTTAAAGAATCATAAGTAGTAAATCATATTGTACTAAAAAGCTTCATTTGTTTGCTCTACCATTTCCAAAATTTTTATGACCACAGAACTCTTTGTTAAGTGCCTTTACAAATTCTGTTGAATTAAGCTATATGACCAAAAAATAATAACAGTTTTCTTGCATGACATGTGAAAATAATACTATTCATACCTTTTATTAGCTACAGAAGATTGTAATCTTCAACTGGGAATGTCACTCACTGGAACTATTTATTTAGCATGTTCAAGGCTCTGTGTTCAAACCTCAACACCAACATTCTCCTTCACACACACACACACACACACACACACACACACACACACACACAATTATAATCTCATTTTGAAATTCTAAATTGTAAATGTTGGTTCGTCTGTGGCTGTACCACCCTGGACATACTCAACTTCATCTAAATGTGGATTCTCTTCTAGGTTTCTGGAATAGGAAAAGTTACGGAGAAAATGTTAATGGCTCTTGGGATTGTTACTTGCACAGAACTCTACCAACAGAGAGCACTGCTTTCTCTCCTTTTCTCGGAAACATCTTGGCATTATTTCCTTCACATCGCCCTGGGTCTGGGTTCAACAGACCTAGCAAGGTATCTATATATAGTTATTCAGCTTTTTATCATTTACATTATTATTTATCACTGTCAGTTTGAACCTTTGAGATGAAGGCTATTTAAAAATGTTTTTAAATGCATTTTGACTGATTTAATTTAGGCTCTATCTTGATTAAAGTTATCAGTTTGGCTATGGGAAAAAGAGGGATTAATGACTCACTTCTAGATGCTGGCTTCAGCGGTGAGGAATGGGGGAATTAGGGATGGTGGTTAGGATGGTGGTTCCTTCTGTCCCCTGCCTGTCTTGTTCCGTTTTCAGACTGTAAGAGGAAGGTTGGTGGTCAGGCTGTTGAGGAAAGAAAGGTGGCTTCTGCTCCACAGTCTATTCTTGAGGCAAGAATTTCCGATGTGTGAATGAACACTAAGTGCTTATCTTCCATTGGTCTCTATTGTAAGCACTAGAGACAGTCCCAGTGGGTTGGACATAGTTCTGCCTTCATGGAGTTTACACTAGTATGAGAAATAGAAAATAGCCAAAGAAATGATACGGAAAATAAGGCAGAGTGAGGCCATAAAGAGTGACTTCAGAGGTTAGTGTAGGGTTGACAGTCATCCAGAGGTGGAGACTGTAAGGAGCCAACCACGAAAAGACCCAAGAGAAGAGGGGACATCTAAATAAAAGTCCTGCACTTTCTTCTGTCAGCTTTTCATCTGGGCTTTGAGCTGTTATGGATGGATGAAAAGAAGAGGAGGAGAGAAGAATGGAAATCATCCAAGTCAACCCTAGGCCCTGTTTTATCAAAAGACCTTATGTTGGGTTGCCTGGGGAGAGTGCAGTGAGACAGGGATACAGTACTCCTACCTAAGTGTTGGGATTAATTACACACATAGAGCGGCATGCCTGGCTTCCTTTATATTCTTGTACTTAAATTAAAGGACAGCAATAAAATCAAAGAGGATGTGGATAAAACTCATTACAAAAAAAAATTGCGAAGTCTGATAATGAGTCGGAGGCTAGCCGAGGTTATAAACATAGTGAGACCCTGTCCGTCAGTGAGGGGGCAGAGCATGCAAAGCTAGAGGTATTATCCTCAAGTCTGCTTACTCTTTCTTCCCTTGACGCTGCAATTAAACGAGTTTGATCTTGAGTGTATGTAATGGAAGGTGAAATCACAACTGTAAGTGGTCTAGATTGCTCATTAATCCAAATACCGTCATCTTTTCCCCATTTTGCAGTTGGATATAATGCAGCAGGTGTTATTCTATAGTATAAAGAGTCCAGACAGCACGCTTGTAATGTGCTGTAGCTGGCCTTCGTCCCCTCAGCCTGTGTTCTCTACCCTGTGCTGCTTTGGTTTGTAGTCTGGGTACTTCTCCCTTTTGAACATACTGCCCTTTGTTGTTGTTATTTGTTTGTTTAATTGTTTTTGTTTGTTTGTCGGGTTTTTTGGGTGGAGGGTTCTTGTAATTGGTCGAATCTCACACATGTTAGGTATGTGCTTTACCACTGAACAACGTCTTTCTCCTATTTTGAAATAGGGTCTAACTTATGTTAACTAGGTGATTTGAATACCTTATAGCCCAGGCTGGCCTTGAACTTGTGGTCCTCTTGCCTAAGCTTCCCAGACAGCTGGGATTATTGTTAGAGGATTGTGTCATCAGGCCTACTTTCTTTTGCTTGATCGATTTTGTTTTGGGTTTTTTGTTTGGTTGGTTTTTTGTTCTTTGCATTATTGGGACTCAAACCCAAGGCCTTGGTCATGTGAGACAAGCTCTGTATGACTGAGCTACCTTCACAGGCCCTGTGTGTATTCTATACTTGTTTACAGCCACTGGGATGTAAGCTCCAGACAAGCACTTGGTATATTTTATTCATTATTCTCTGTTCTCGAGCAGTTCTTAGGCGTATTACATCCATTAAGTATTTGGAAAATGAATAAAACGCATGTTACTTCAGTTTCTTTAGTTCAGTTGCCCCCGTCAGAGTAGCTAGACTCCAGTCAAAGTGGATGATGTAGATCCTCAGCATCCTGTGCCAAATTCTGACAGACATGAATGATGGATGACATGTAGGGGAGGAGTTGATGTACCAGCCCCCAAATGAAACAGCATTGCATTTTGTGACATGGATCCTGTGGCCAGGAACTGTTATGCTGCTGCCTCCTATTTATTTTCATAAGTTTAGTATCCAGACTTTTAATAGAAGCAGGTTAGATACCTATTTCCAAATATTTTTCTACCATAGATATAGATTTGATCCATGACACATGAAATCAAAGTATCTTATCTATTTATGTCTTAGTGAAAGTTTCATTTTTAGATTTAAAAGAAAGCCTCATGTTTTTGTAAGATATAAATGTTTTTAGACGAAGTATTTAAAGAGGATGTTAGGGGACTGTAAAGGTGGCTCAGCAGTTAAAAGCACTGGCTGCCTTCCAGAGGACCCAGTTTTGATTCCTAGCACCCATGTGGTGGCTCACAAATGGTGGTTCCATTTTCAGGGATACAGCACTCTCTTCTGACCTCTGTGAGCACTGAACATACATGGTGCACAGACAGACATACCAGCAAAACACCCACATGCATAAAATTAATTAATTAAAAGGAATACATTAAATTCTCTTATTGACCAAAAGGAACTCAGTTTTTTGAGAAAGAAATAAAGACTTTTTTTTCCTCATTTCAGGGATGGAGAAAGGAAAAGTATGAGTGTTGAAAGGTAATATTTGTCCTTTTATGTTAAATAAAAATAAAGTTAATGACCTATGATTCAATGTGTGTTAAACTGTCTCAAGTTCATGTAATGTAAAGCATCGCTACAATAAAAAAGCTTCACAGTTTGGGCAGCTTATACTCCTGAAGTAAACACCTCACCTCAGTAAGCTCAGTGCAGTACCTTTGGTTGCTCTACTCACAGTAGAACAACATGGTTGGCATTTCTGTTTTTTAATACAGATGTTACTCCTGTTTGGTGAAAACTGGGCATTTTAGGATTTCTAATCTTCTTTATAAGAACAATTAAATGTTTACCTGAGAATTATAAAATATTACAGTGGGAGTTCTAAGAACTTCCGATATTGGCCAAATGAGCAGAGGTTTCAGTTACATGTTGAGCATCTCCATATTGATACGAATTTCTGAATTCTGAAATGGTCCAAATCCAAGACTTCCTGATACTATCAGGATGCTATCGCACATGAAAAACTTGGCCCCTCATTTTATGTGGTGGGTTGCAGTCAAAACAGAGATTGTTAGAACACTGTGTACAAGTACCTTCAGGCTCTGTATATAAGGTGTATACGAAACTAACAAATTTTGTTCTTAAACCTGGGTTCCATCTGAGGACATCACACCATATGCAAACATATTATAAAATAAAATTATTTTAAAAAAGCAACCCAAATCCAAATCTTCCTTCTTGAGTTAAGTGTTTCAGATAAAGAATCGAGTGGGAAGTAATATTGGTAAAGGAAAGCTTAGAGATTGCCTAGATTTGTGGGGCTTAGAATCTTGTTTGGAGTCACATGAAATCTTAATAGAACTTTGTTTAGGGGAAAATGTGTCCATTTTAAAAGTCCCTCAATTAGTTCTTCAAAACATCAAAACTATTGAGACATTTAAGAATCACTGACTGGTTCCTTTCTTTTTGAAAACTCACTGTGGGTTTTTAAAAAAATGCATTAAGATATCAAATTTAGTATGGGACTAGGGGAGGAAGGTCCCAGTTCATAATCACATATAAGTGCTAGCTTCTCTGATATGTAAAGAACTCATAATGAGAAAGCACCAATATGTCAGTTGAAAAATGAATGAAGCACTGAGCATGGTACACATGCCTTTAACCCTAGTTCTAGGGAGGCTGAGACAGGCTGACCTCTATGAGTTCGAGGCCAGCCTGGTCTACAGAATGAGTGCTAGACTCACTCCAGGGCTACAAAGTGAGATCATATCTAAAAAAGGAGAAAGCATAAAATTGTGGGTTTTGTTGATCAGTGTACCTATCTAAATGCTTTTGATAATTTATGTAGAATATAGGTATTTTTACTTAATTATGCGTTAGTTGATGTGAAAACCTTAATTTGTACTGAAGAAAATACAATGCTAGGCTATTTGAATGTACTCTATTATTACCAAATTATTCAGCTATAGTTTATATTGTGCACCAAAATCCTTCTTGTCTCTCTAGGACATTTAGTGAAATAAGTCACACAGAAGAACAGTTCAGCTTATGCCGAGAGCTGTGCACTGAACTTGCTCATGATCTCCAGAAGGAAGGACTGAAGGTACTGGATTTTACGGGGTGATTCTAGTTCTTAGCTTTTTTCATTCTAGGATACTACTCTAGGTCAAGAGACCACATATTTATTAACACAGGATGCAAATAAAATAGAATATTCCTATCCTCAGCAATCAGAAACAAAGTTGAGCCTGACCTGTGTGAGGTCTGTGATGAAAACATAGTATGAAGGACACCTTGTGACACTGGAGTGGCTCCAGGGTGATAAGGGCAGCTTTGTGGCATTTGGTAGGGTATATGACCAGTGACTCTCAAGACTGGATTTTATAAAGACGAGGGAAAGGCAGCTTAACACTCTGAGTTATGTGCCAGATCAGACCTGAACGGTAAAGGGAAGGGTTGTTCTACAACTGTCTCCTCCTATCATAAATCCTTTCCCAATCACCCTTGGTGACTTTGCTCACCGTGGCAGTGACCTTCTGGAACAGGCACTGTGTTTCGGGACTCTAATCCCGGTTCACACATTGAGAACAGAAGTCTGGAATGAACTGACTATTAGCTGTGTAGTCTTCCTTCAGAGCAGTCCACGTTTAGTGTTTTCTCAATCTTCTCAAACCAGGCTTGGCTTGTAAAGAGTGTAATACAAAAGTGTTGGAAAGGTATTGCAAAAAAAAATAGAGTATTTGAGGAGCATTTTTACTTCTAGCTCTTCTCTAGCTTAAGCATAAAATAGTTCTTTTTGAGAAGTTTTTAAATACACTTTTAATTTTAGAATCATTTCAGATTTCTAAGACTGTTTCCAAAAGAACATAGCGATTTCCATTATACCTCTCACTTATTTGCCTCAATTGTTAACATCTTATAGATTGTTATCACACTAGAAGAGTGACTTTAGCACTTGCTGTTAACCCAGCTGCAGACTGCATCTGGATTACTCTTGTCTTTAACTAACCCCTCTCCAGGGAACGGTGTGGTAACTAGCATCCTGTCTCCTTAGTTCGGTTGTGAGTTTGTTAGCCTTTCCCTCATCTTTATAAGATCCAGTCTTGAGAGTCACTGGCCATATACCCTACCAAATGCCACTGTCTTGCTTGTCCTGTGTTGTGGGTTATAGGTGTTGAGAAGAATACCACTAAGGCGAAGTGGCCTTCTCATTTCCTGTCTCAGTCATTGCCTGGGTTAGGGAATGTTTGATAGGCTGATCTCTAGCTAAAGAGTCAGGAAATGAGTCAGAAACCTGAACTTGCCTCAAGTGGGACAGCTGCCCATTACTTTAACCCTCCAGGAAATACTAAACTGTCGTCAGGCCTCTCCAACTGACACCTCATGTCCTTAAGACACTAGCTGTAAAGAGGATCTTAAAGACTTCCAGCATAGCACTCTGGCATGTGGCAGTCATGCAGTAAGTGTTGAGTTATTCATTCCCCTTGGCTTTCAATACTGGATTAACCTAGGGAGATGTACAATAAATGTAAAGGTGATTTGCCCTTCATATAAAAGCATCTTTTAATTGGTTGAGGAAGGGACTAGTAATTATTCACTAAGTGATTATTTTTCAGACACTGATCTTTTTTTTTTTTCATTATTATTAACTTCTTGTGTGTGTGTGTGGTCATTCTTTATTGAAGGATGGAGGAGGTCTTAAATACAGGCTTACAGCACAATGGGAGAACCCCGGAGGGCGGAAGTTTGCTACCACTGTTTTACAATCTTGCATCTAAGCTGTTAATGCCCATTATGCAGGATACACAAACTAGGAACTTCCCTTAAGCATTCAGGAGGCTAGAACCCAGCAGGGAATTATCAGACATTGATCTTAATTATGACAGTTTACATGACCATGTTTTATAGACAGCTGATTACACTTGGTATATTCATATGTATAGGCAGCCTTCCTAAACTTTTCTAACCTGTAATCAACTTTTTTCTACAAGTTCTGGAACCTTCCACAGTAATGTGCTGCATGTGTTGTAGGGGAGAACTGTTACCATTAAGCTGAAGAACGTGAATTTTGAAGTAAAAACTCGCGCATCTACAGTTCTGTCCGCTCTTTCTACTGCAGAAGAAATATTTGCCGTTGCTAAGGAACTGCTAAGGACAGAAGTTAACGCGGGTTCTCCACATCCCCTGAGGTTAAGGTTGATGGGTAGGCCTCTCTCTTTCTTGTTTTTCCCTTTAATGCTCCTCCCTTAAAAAAAAAAGGCCGGGCGGTGGTGGCGCATGCCTTTAATCCCAGCACTCGGGAGGCAGAGGCAGGCGGATCTCTGTGAGTTCGAGGCCAGCCTGGGCTACCAAGTGAGTTCCAGGAAAGGCGCAAAGCTACACAGAGAAACCCTATCTCGAAAAACCCAAAAAAAAAAAAAAAAAAAAAAAAAGGTCAACTTGGGAGATCTTTTTCCTCCCATTAATTTCTTAAACCTATTTAAGAACTTCTTACTCTGCTGCTGTACATTGTAATCCCTAGAACTGGATGCATGGATAGAAGGTGACTTTAATTCTGTCTGGACCAATGGAAGTTGTTCTCATCCTTTTTTCTAAAGTCCTTGAGACAAGGTGTTTCCAAACTCAAAAATTAACAGAATTGAAAAACAAATCCAGGGCATTTAAATTATATTCTGTAATGCTGTGTTGGGGATCTAGTATATCATGACGTGATGAAACACGTGGATATTTCTGTCACTAAACAACAACAATAAACTTATTATTTAGATTGTATGGACATCCTGTAAGATAACATCATGCCAATTTAGGCTTTGTTTATCACTTTGTGCTACAATTTCAGAAGTTTTGGATTTCAGAATTACAGATCAAGATTATGACAGTGCCAGTCACTACCTGTTGGAAACAAACAAACTAGAAAGCCAGCTTCCAAGTAAACTATCAAGTTGCTAAGAATAGATCATTAATCTTACTTTCACACTTGAGAGATAGCATACAATGAAACCACTGATGAAGTCTGTTACAAAGAACCAAATATCCAGGCAATGGTGGCACACACCTTTAATGCCAGCACTCGGGAGGCAGAGGCGGGCAGATCTCTGTGAGTTCCAGGTCAGCCTGGGCTACAGAGCGAGTTTCCAGGACAGCCAATGCTATACAAAAAAACCCTGTCTCGAAAAAACAATAATAATAATAATAATAATAAAATAAAATAAAAAGAGCCAAAGAGCAAGTATCTGTAGCAACTTCATTCATAATTGCAAAACTTAGACGCTAGCTAGGTATACGTAAGTGGATTGATACACTGTGCATGTCCAGACAGTGGGATAGTGTTCAGTGTGTAAATGAGCTACAAAAGCACAAGAAGGAAACTTAAGTGAATCTCGCTAAGTGAAAGAAGTCAGACCCCAGCTATATAGCGTCTTGAGAAAGGCAAAGCCTTGGAGACAGGAAAAAGACAATATCGCCCAAGGGGAAAGGTGAGTAGAGAAAGCAGAGGAAGTGTAGGCTACTGAAACAACCGTGTGTGGTTCTACAATGGTGAATTCATGGCTTTATAGCTACGTCTAAACTCAGCATGAACACTACTGAGAGTAAATCCTCAGGTGAACTACAGACTTGGGGTGACAGTGCTGTGTCAGTGCATGTGTGTGGTTCCGGAAGTTGTGGCTGAGTGACAGCAGAGGGCACACAGGAATTCTCTGTTCAATGGTTGTAAAAATGAAACACTCCTTAAGAAGTGACGTCTATTTGAAAAACTCAGAGCTGAAGAGTCTCTGTAGTTGACTTCAATTAATTACTCTTTATTTAATGGCATCATGTGTGAAACTTTATTGAAAGTTCTATATAATCACACCAACTCCAATAGATTTTTAACATTTACTGATTTTACCCAATTTTATAAAGCAAAGTAAGTTCTTCATAATACCAGCTTTGAAAAAGTGTCCTTTAATTTGGAAAATACTGGTCTGGGAATGTGGCTAAGTGATAAATTATATGCCTAACATACAAAGACATACATATATGTCCAAACTTTAGCATTTAAAAAATATGTATGCCTATGTGTGTGTCCATCTCCAGAGGTACTTGTTTCTCTCTGCTCACCTTTTGTGTTTCTGTCATAATAGTATTACGTTAAATGTTTTGTTCCGTTTGTATTGGGGGTAAATGTCTTCATACAATTCGAAAGTGACTGGTTTTGATTTCACTTAGGTGTTCGGATGTCCACTTTTTCCAACGAAGATGACAAGAAGCACCAACAGAGGAGCATCATTGGCTTCTTACAGGCTGGACAGCAAGCTCTGTCATCTCCTGGGTGTAGTCTAGACAAAACTGACAAAACTGAGTTTGTAAAGCCTTTAGAAATGTCTCCTAAGAAGAGTTTCTTTGATAAAAAGCGATCAGAAAGGATCTCGAACCATCAAGACTCACTCAGATGTGAAATTGTGGATCAGCAAGCTTTACAGCCCTCACAACCATCCCAAGCTTTAAAGAAGATGAGCGAGAGTTTGGAAACATCAGAGAATTCAAATAACTGTCAGACGTTTACATGTCCAGTTTGCTTTAGGGATCAAGAAGGCATCAGTCTGGAAGCCTTTAATGAACATGTAGATGCATGTCTTGATGGGCCATCAGCCAGTGAGAACTCGGAAATGCCCTCCTTCTCACGTGCTTCCTCGGCAGACACTGGTCAGAAGGAATATGCACACCCTTCTATTACACTATGTGAGAAACAGGATCATGAAGATGGAGAGATCACTTCAGCAGACGGTGTGGATCTCGTGGAGACTGAAGACAGCTCATTGAAAGCAGCAGGTATGGACACTTTAGGAAGTCATCACAGCAAAGAGGAATGTCCTAATATTCCGAACCAGTCTCGTCCTATTTCATTGGCAGATGAAGCTGTCAGAATGTTAAGTAAGCAAGAATCCATCCAGCCCTGTACAGATGAGGCAGTAACAGGAGAAGCTCCAGTTTGTCCTGTTTGTAACCAAGAACAAAAGACTTCTGATCTTACCCTCTTCAATGCACATGTGGATATTTGCTTAAATAAAGGCATTATCCAAGAACTGAGAAATAATGACATTAATTCAGTCAGCCAACCCAAAGAAAGCTCCAGAAATACTGGTAAGCATGTGGTTATTAAGAGGAATGGGGCGTGCAGTAGTTCTTGCTAGCCTTGCATAGAACCCTGGGGTTGGTCCCCAGAACCCACATGGTGGCTCACAACCATCTGCAATTCCAGTTCCAGGGGTTTCAGTGCCCTCTTTTGGCCTCAGTAGGTACCAGGCACACACACAGACATACGTGTAGGCAAAAAAACCAATGCACATAAAATTAAATTAAAAAAATAAGAGGAATGTGATTTTCTAGGGATATGTCTTATGAAAATTACTGAAACTGTTAAATTTGAAATACATACTATTAAAAGGGTGGCTTGTGTTTGCTCTCACTGAGGAAATATTAGTTGCCTTACCATGGCTAGAAATAACTCAAACCGAGCTTTTGAATTTAGGAAAAATTCCAGTTTAGTTTTGAATTAGTGTAGAATGAAGTTAAAAGTTGAAAGATCTGAGTGATCTAAACAAGACAGAAATTCCGGCAGGGGACATCTGCTAGTGCCCAGTGACACACTAGCTGTTTTTCGAGCCAGGAAGCCCTTTCACTTGTCTCTTTGAAGTGTTGACTGCAGCACGATTGCAGAAATCAAGGTTAATGCCAGTAGAACTAGTGAATTATAAGGACACAATACTACCAGATTAACCTGTGATACTACCAGATTAACCTGTGATACTACCAGATTAACCTGTGATACTACCAGATTAACCTGTGATACTACCAGATTACCCTGTGAGGCCGGCAGTACAGCTCAAGGGTATCGGTGCTCCATAACAAGCTTTCTGACCTGGGCTTGCTCTCTGGACCACATGATGGAAGGGAAGAACTGACTTCCAAAAGTTGTCCATTCACTTCCATATGTGCGCGCACACACACACACACACACACACACACACACACGGAAGTACTAATTTAATTAATGTAATACAACATTCTTAAAAATTAGTTTGGGATATGTATAATATTATCATCACCCTGTCAGTTTTATCTCTTAAATTTTTGTGAAGCTTTTCAATTATCTTATCCTTTTCCTCATGGAATTTCTTGACTTTTCTTTGCCCAGCAGACAGAATTCAGAAGGCTGCAAGAAGGACAAAAAGGTATGGCTGACTTGAACTTCAGTAAAGAGAGTCACAAACTCATGTTTTACTCTTGAGTTTTAGGAGCTAAACTTTGCTTTTATAACTAACCAAGTAACAATATAAGAACTGTTTTTGCAAAATTATTTTCAAGTATTTCCTTCTCATAGAAATTGTGTCTTCTTTCTCGTTCCAGGCCAGGACTGAAGACAAAGTGTTCCACATCAAAGAAAACAAAACCTCCAAGTCCCAGACACACCCTGGATATATTTTTTAAATGAACTTTGACCGTTTTATCAACATTTTTTAATTGAAATTTTAGTTTTATAATCATTGTAATTATTCTTCCTCATTTTAAATTTATTCATTTAGGGAAGACAAATGCAATAATACCTCCCCATATGAATGCAGATTATATATTAACTTATTTCTTTATATTTCCTTTAATAACCTTAAGAATTTCATTTCCAGTGTATATATCAGTTGGAAATCAGTCATGTTAGAGAAAACAGAAGCGAAAGGGGAGGTCAGAAGATGATGTGTTGTTTTATAATGAATATAAAATACTTATAAGGACTCTGAGTCATGTGTGTTAGTTTCAGAATGAGCATCTTAGTGTTTGGCCACCGTGTTGCCATTGGATGCTGCTGTACTTGCTCTTGTGTCTTTAAGTGTTCTGTGAATATTTGTAGTTAAATTTAACCATGAGATCTATGAAGAATAATTTAATAGAAATAGCACAGGTACACGTGTTACCTTCAGGAAAGTAATGCACAGTATTATCTGTGTTTGAAGGACTTGTTCAAACTATTGTTAATTGTTTTTCCTTACTTACAATTCCTTTATCTTATAAATAAGCACTCGGCTCACATAAAGAAATATTTAGTCTATAATTCAAAATTGTTTTTTAACTCAGTACTTTAAATGGCAGTATTTCATTTTTTGGTAATTATGTTTGACTTTCTACAAATTTGTGGTAAACAAGATAAGTTATGTAGTCACTGATTTTCATTCTACTCTTTCAGAGAAAATGTGCAGCTCAGAAGATAAATGCACTGACCTCAGGTACATGCCTGTCACATCTTCGTTAATATTTGTGAAAGAAGGAAGATTTGCAACATTTAAGGAATTGCTTCAAACATGGTGCCACCCACAAGTTCTTATCAAAAAGCCCTGTTTGCTACTGCTTTAAGAACTTAATCTTGCTGGGTGGTGGTGGTGCACGCCTTTAATCCCAGCACTCGGGAGGCAGAGGCAGGTGAATCTCTTGAGTTCAAGGTCAGCCTGGTCTACAGAGCAAGTTCTGGGGCAGCCAGGGCTACACAGAGAAACCCTGTCTAGAAAAACTCAAAAAGAAAAAAAAAGAACTAAATCTTTTTTTATATATATATAGTTTGGTCTTTGAATATTTTAGTGCATTTAGAGTAGACAGAGTAATGTCTGAGGGGTAGCTTTTTCTTGAGACTTTACAAAGCCCTAGCCACAGTCGTAACCTGACTTTTAATTACTAGCTGATTTAAATGGGCTGCAAGCGTGCTGATGTACCAGTCCCTTACCTGATATTGTACACTGTGACAGTTCCAGAGCTGTGGTGTTAATTATTTATAAAATTAAATTCAATGAAACTGATTTAATGTATTGAAAAATAGAGATTACTGTATTTATTGTTTTCTCCCATCTGAAGTTTATTTTTACTGTTTTCCACATTAAATAATAAATTATTTTCATATAGATGCTCCATTTAATTGAAAGCCATCATATATAATATTTAATAATTTAAAATAAAATTTTAAAACCTTTTTTGAGAATTTATTACATGTATAATGTATTCACATCATTTTCTTCTCTTACTCTTTCTCTTCTAACTTCTCCCATGTCCCCCTCAATCCCTCTCAAATTCATGACCTCTTTTTAAATTATTATTGTCACATATAGGGGTGTGTGTGTGTGTGTGTGTGTGTGTGTGTGTGTGTGTGTGTGCACACATTGTTACATGTATATAACGTGATGAGTCCATTTAGTATAGCTCATATGTATATGTGTCTAGGACTGACTACTTGGGACTGAATAACTTACCAGGGATTGTCCCTGGAGAAGACTGATTCTCTCTCTCTCAGCATCCATTAATTACTTATAGCTCTTCATCTAGGAGTGGAGCCTTGTGAGACCTCCCCCATCTGCACTGGTATGTTTAACTAGTACTGTCATTGTGTGGGTCTTGTCTAAGTGTCTATATTGTTGAGGTTTTGTGGGTATAGCTTCCTTGTCATATATAGAAGACATTGTCCGCAGACATTCTGGCCCTCTGGCTCTTACAGGCTTACCACCCCATCTTCCACAGTGTTCCCTGAGCCTTAGGTACAAGAGCGGTGGTGTAGGTGCATAGTCAGGGTGGTATGTTCCCTTCTCAGCAGGAGAAACCAGGGCCTCTTAGAGAAATGGCTGCTTTCTCACCAGAAGACTCGTAGGCCAGGAAGTTTTGTCTTGGCCTCTCCAGCCCCATGCAAGTTCCACATCTTTCACATTCCTTTGTGTGTCTTCCCAACTTTGAATCATACCTCGAATTAGTTTCACCATTCAGACCATCCTCTTCCACAGGCCGTCTGCCACCTGGTTGCCTATAGACTGGCACCTCTGCACTCCCGGGTCACAGTTCATCTTCAAGGAAAGACTGAGCAGGAAACCAGGCAGCACCGTAGAGGAACACCATTGTTGACTTGCCGTCTGCTTGCTCCCTGCCCAGATTGCTCTACTTGCCCGATCTTCCTCTCTAATAATGTCATTTGTTTTCTCTGTCTGGACTTCTCCCAGGTCCTTCATTATGTGCTTTGTCTCTTGTATATCCAGCACATTTTTTAAGTTTTTGAAGCATTTTTAGAAAGCATCATGAAACTTAGAAGGCATAATAAATGAGGACCCATAACCTTAGAGAGTCAAGTCATGGAAGAACATGTTTGCAACACATGTACCTAGTATTGGTATGGGGGGAGCTAGTATCTGGAGTATTAAATTGATTCCTAATTGAGACTCAGGAAGAACAATAGTCAATATAAAGTGATACAAAGACTTTAAATGGCAATTCACATGAAAGAAAACAATCGTAAGCATACTAGTCATCGGGACAGGAAACATTAAACTACAAAGAGGTATTACATCCCTACTGTGTTAGCAAGAAGAAACAATTCGATGTTGCTACGTTTAGAAATGATTTAAACCCTCACTTTGAGAATAATCACTTTGGCAAACAATTTGGGTTTTAGTCAGTTTAACAGATGAAATGAGTAAAAAGTAGAAAGAAGTAAAAATGAAACTTCATATGGTCAGCGTGTTTGCCTACAGTGCTTTTTTAAGAGAAAGTATATTTTTAGCTCACTTGCCTGCATTTTAAATAAATCTACATTTTTTTCAGAGTTCAAAAATGTCATGTCTGTAAAATCAATACTATTTCTATAAATCAGCAGTGACCAATTGGAAAATAGAATAAAAATAATCTTGTTTGTCATGGGGATCTATGAGGTACCTCAGGAGGAAAAATGTTTAAGGATTTGGAAACTAGAGAATTGGAAGATGAATAAATAAATAATCTTATTCATGAATAAGAAGAATGACTATTTAAAACTAACCCCCCCACCAGTTATACTATTAAGTATAATAATGTTCAAAACCCCTTAGAAATTGGTAGATAGAGGCAAAATAAAAATAGGCACGGTGGCACACACCTTTAAGGCCAGCATTCAGGAGGCAGAGTCAAGAAGATCTCAAGTTCAAGGCCAGCCTCGTTTCCATAGTGAGACCCTGTGTCAAGAAAAGAAAGATAAGTAGATACTAAATTTTAGGTAGCAATTAATAAAGTATTACCAGCATTTGTAATGGGAAGGGTTTTTTTTTTTTTTTTGGTTTTTTTTTTTTTTTTGGTTTTTCGAGACAGGGTTTTTCTGTGTAGCTTTGCGCCTTTCCTGAAACTCACTTGGTAGCCCAGGCTGGCCTCGAACTCACAGAGATCCGCCGGCCTCTGCCTCCCAAGTGCTGGGATTAAAGGCGTGCGCCACCACTGCCCGGCGGGAAGGGTGTTTTTAATAATCTAGTGTGAAAAGTGTTGGCTGTTAAAGAAATGGTTCTTCTATGGTTAATAACGCATAGAGAAAAATTAAATTTTATCACAACCTAACTGTGCTGGGAGTCCCTAGGATCCCTTCAAGTCTGATTATTTGCAAGAAAGACTAACAGAACTGAGAAAAACTGAAGAGTCTAAGATTATAGTTTGTAAGAGGAAGAAGATATAAATCAAAATAAGCAACGAGGCTAGATGTGGCTCAGAAGTAGCATGCTTTTCTGGATATGCAAGACCCTCGGTTTGATATGCCGCATAGTATGGGGGTGGGATCAGCAAAGCCTCGTGCTCCCAGAGGAGACATACGAAGTGTACACAATTCTCCCACAAGCTCTATATGGCAGTACATGCAAAATAGCACCAACCAAGACTCCTTGCCCAACCCTTGCCACCCACAATTTTTTCTGGAAGTCTGGACAGGCATTTCTGTCATCCCAACTGACCTTAGCTTTACACCTTCCGGAGAGCTTACTGGTCCAAGGTCTCAGTCTTCAGAAAGCATGCATTCAGCATAAGCAGGTTGGCAATAGAAGCTATCTCTTCAAACGAATACAATGTGGCCCAAAGCTGTGGACATGAAACACTCTTCAGGGTAACAGCATTACCCTTATCAGGCTGGTAAAGGCCAAGGGCTCCGAGGCTGGTTCTAAAGAGAGGGGTCTTTCTTTGCAAAATGTGGGAGTTGAGCAACTTGAACCTGTCAGGTTAACCCTCACAGTTTGCTTGCAAAATAAATGTCAATCAGAACTGTGTTCGAATAAAGAATAAACAGATATGGATCTTAGGGTGACATTTCGTTTCCTGCTGTTTTTTTAATGCAGAAAAAAAATCTCAAATTCTTAACATGTTGAGGGAGTCTCAGATAAGGAGTCTGACCTGTTTGTGGCATATCATTATTAGTATGCACTACAAGTAGCATAAACAGGCCTAGTGATTTCATGTCAGTCCAACCGGATCTTCAATGAAAGACAAAGATGTCTCTCTTACTCTGTCCTATTGTTCTGATAATTTATGGCTAGACATCTTACTTCAGTCCTCTGTGACAATAGAAAAGCAGCATTATGAGCAGTTATTTGTAAGTACAGACCATTCTCTCAGAAGCGCTTTAGATTCAACCTCAGCATGGAATGGTAAGGTCCAGGAGCCTACCGAAGAGCAATCTTGAAGAGACAGAAGTTTCCACACTGACATGGTAGGAGTCGTGTTGCTGAGTTAAAGAAGGAACTTCACGCTAAGAGAATGTATGCAATACCCAGTGTGAGAACACAGGAGGTAAAGGGCAAGAGAAAGATACCAGTTGACCCTTCTACTCTTCTCATTTTAAATGTTGTTATTCATCATCGTTCTGTGTGAGCTCATCCCCCTTATTTCTGCCTCGACTTCTGTCAACCCCAAATGTGTCATCGAATTCCATTTGCCCTTATAGAGCATTTTGGGAAGATTTATTTCTTTCCTTCTATGAAGCTTTAGTAGTTGCCTACCTGCTGACATTCCAACTGTTTCCTCAGCTTCCCCTGTCAATTTGAATGCCTCTTCAAAGACTGATCATAAAGTGTTTTCAAAATATCATGTTGAATTGCTTTTTTCCCCCCAAAGCTGTTAATGTTCCAAGTTTGAGAGGAATAGTTAAGGAGGAGTTAGTGACTTTCTGTGTGTGCAACCTGTGTTGCAAGTATTCCCACCTTAGTACAAACTGTGTAACATTAACCAGTCAAAATTCCTGGAAATGTAAGAGCTCTTGGTAACAAATATAAGGCACCTGCCTTGGAGCTATGACAATCATACACTCCTTATACTGGCCACCCAGAAAACCACAGCAAATAATAAGTACTTCAGGATCTTCATGGAGAAAGGAGAACACCAAACAAGGACCGGTCCCGGAAGGAAGGGCATCCTTTCCTGAAGGGGCCTGTGGGCCTATTGAAAAGTGTTTCCACGTGGTTGGAGAGGGTCATATTCTGGACACACAGCAGCAGAGTACAAACCAGAAGGACAACTCTTCATCTCTACAGTGACTGCTAATCAGTCACTGCTCTGTGATCGTAGGCTGGTAGAAATGTGGTGCTATTTCTCATGTGTCTCTGAATGCCAAGTGTGATGGCCTGGCATGGTGTTAATGGTCATTGGTTAGTGAGCAGAAGCAAATGCACAGCACCTCAAGAGGAACCCATTGAGTCCAGCAGAGCATCTCCCATCCTTACTCTTGCAACACACACCCTCGTAGCAAGGTATAGATGTATGATTGAAGGTTAGCCAGTGGGCTGTGTGAGGAAGCATTGCGCAATGAGCTAGAACTTTCCTCTTTTGGAAGTTCTCGCATCCTCTCTGGCTTCCTGTTTCTCCCCCTCTGCCCCACTTCCTGGAAGCAGACACAGCTCTGTTACACTTGAGTTGCGGGTACACCTGGGAACAGCAGAGTAACAGGCTGGAGGGGCTGGCTCGGGAGAACTTTGAGACTGGAGTTAGCATGGCAGCCCTGGCCTACATGCTTCCAGACTTTCTTAAGACATTTTTGTTCACAAGACTGAAGAATCAGCCTCAGGTGACAGTGAGGGAAGGAGTCTTAATAGTTAAATATGTGAAGTGGGACTCCAGAGAGACAGCATCTGACCAGAGAATAAAGGAATCAATAAATGCTGCTGCTGCTGCTGCTTCTGCTTCTCCTCCTCCTTCTCTTCCTCCTCCTCCTTCTCCTCCTTCTCCTCTTCCTCTTCCTCTTCTTCTCCTCCTTCCTCTTCTTTCTCCTCCTCCTCCTCCAACTCCTTCTTTTTCCTTCCTCCTCCTCTTCCTCTTCCTCCTCCTCTTCTTTCTTAACGTAAAGAATCCTTAAAGGCCTGGACTTAAATTTACTGCAAATTTGAACATACCCAGGCATGTCCAGACCTTTTGAGATCGAAATACGATGTTAGCTTCAAAGTGCACACTTAAGAATTATGCCATCAAGACTGCAAAGATGTGCTAGCGGATAAAGTGTTTGCAAGGAAATTGTGAGGAGCGGACTTGGGTCCTCAGAATGCACGCCAATGTCAGATAGGACTGGTAGCCTGCCTATAATTCCAGCCTCAGAAGTCGGACCCAGGAGCTTCCCTTGAGCAAACTGACTAGCGAGTCTAGACATATCCTGTGAGTCCAGGGTTTGAGAGACCTGCCTCAATGAATATGGTGGGAAAGCAATCCGGGATAATTCCCAGCATCAACTTCAGCCTCCACATGCTCGGAACATATGTGAAAAACTTGTATATGCACATGAATACACACCACATGCTTGAAAATGGAAAAAAAAACAATCAAATTGTTTCAAATTTCGAAACATTTTAAGTATGTTTGTGGCTTTGGGCTAGGACACATTCATTCATAGCTGTTCTTAGCCACATGGCGCCTGCCTGGCCAACCTTCTGTTGGGAGAGAAATGAACAATTTTAGGACTGAACACTGGCAACTGTTCCCTGGCTGAACTATGTTCCATATTTATTTGACAAATTGGTCTCAAGCCTGGTACTACGGTAAGGCATTGGAGATATAGCAGGACCAGAAACCTCCTGTTTTTGTGATGTTTAATGTTAGACACACACTACACAATACCTGTTATATCCAACAACTACCATAGAGGAAAGAACAGCAACAGGAAATGAGAGAGTGGAAGAGAGTGTTCATAAGATTTTAGGATAGAGTGATCAGAGAAGATTCCTTGAGGAAGCGACAGCCTGAGCTTTAATTATGAAAGAAATCATTGAAAATGGGAATGGGGAAGAGAGGGTTCTGGAGAGAGAGAATTGTAAATAGAATACCCTGCAGCAGAAGATACCAGAGCAACAAGAATGGGAAGAGTTCCCCTGGCAAGTTCCCCTGTTGTGGACTATTAATTGAAGATGTGTTACATTTGTTTATGCTTCAGAATATTTAGTGATGCAAAGATGTGTTCCATTTGTTTAACTCTGTAAAGCTGTGTTACTTTGCCTGCCTAAAACACCTGATTAGTCTAGTAAGGAGCTGAATGGCCAGTAGCTAGGCAGGAGAAAGGATAAGTGGGGCTGCCAGGCAGAGAGAATAAATATGAGGAGAAATCTGGGAAGAGAAGATAGAGGAAAAAAAGAAAGGAGGAGGAGAGGACTCCAGGGGCTAGCCACCTCACTACACAACCAGCCATGGAGTAAGAAGTAAAGAAAGGTATATAGAATAGAGAAAGATAAAAGACCAAAGGCAAAAGATTGACAGGATAATTTAAGAAAAGCTGGCTAGCAACAAGCCAAGCTAAGGCCAGACATTTATAAGTAAGAATAAGACTACCTGTGATTTAACTGGGAGCTGGGTGGCAGGCCCCCAAAAAGAGCCAAAAAGTAAAAACAAAAACCAACTACAGTAGCCTACACATTAGCACACTGAGATAATTCATTTGCTGTTTGTAAAAGAAAACATCACACCATGCTCCAAAACTTCCCTCTTGTCCAAGCTCTCAGGAGAATCAAGAAGTAAAGTTGCCACCATGTACTGCTTGGGATCTTTTGTTGTGTGCTAAAAGGAGGGCTAGCCTCACTACATTTCTAGAAGGGTACAGAGCATAAAATCACGGTGTTTTTTGTTATTTGTTTTTCAAGATAGGTTTTTTTTTCTTTTCCTTTGTGTGTGTGTGTGTGTGTGTGTGTGTGTGTGTGTGTGTGTGTAGCCCTGGTTGTCCTGGAACTCACTCTAGGACTAGGCTGGCCTAGAACTAGCAGAGATCCACCTGCCTCTGCCTCCTGGGGCCGGGATTAAAGGCCTCTCAGCTGCTTTTTTTTTTTTCTTGCTGAGAGAGTTAACAGAATGAGAGAGCCTGGTTTGGAGTGTGAAAGCGATTTGTGTGCCATCATTTATTAGGACAACATGATTCAGAACTCTGTGTAGTTGGTCTGATTTCCACTGTTAACATTCTGTCACTGTTTTACTGTGCATTTGCATCTGGTTTTTGGAATTTTATTTGTAAACAGGTACATATTCTGAATGCTGCTATTCACTTACATATTATACTTTTCATGTTAGTCCTGCCTTAAATTTCTATTAGCATTCACTGTAGTGTACTTGCTATTCTTTTAACCATAATACTCTACTATGAATACTAGGCCCATTTACTTTTTAAAAAAGAGTTCTGGATGGTGCTCTGAATAGGGACATTTTGACATGTTTGTTTTTTTTCCTGATAAATTGAGAAACACTGATACTTAAAACAAACAAAAAACAAATACTTAAAATTTGGTGCCCAGTAATGATGACAAACAGCATATGAAGATGCCAGTAAGCCATGAGCTATGTGGCAAGGTATAGATTAATAGAAATGGGTTAATTCATGATAGAAGAAGTAGATAACAAGAAGCCTGCCACGGCCATACAGTTTGTAAGCAATATAAGTCTCTGTGTTTACTTGGTCGGGTTTGAGCGGCTGTGGGACTGGCAGGTGAAAGAGATTTGTCCTGACTGTGGGCCAGGCAGGAAAACTCCAGCTACAAATGGCGTCCAACGTGGTGGCAAGAGTTTCCACCTAAAAACTGAGAAAAAAGATTTTAAAACGGAGCTAAAAACAGCTTCCTAATTGTCTCTCTCAAATGAGCGGCAGCTGCTGGTTTGAGCTACTGGCGGGTTCCTATCGTGTGCGCTCCACCGCTGTATAACGGGAATGAGGCCTCTGCAAGTGGCACATTAAGCTGCATGGTGGATTTAGCCTTTGCTAGTACAAAATAAAAAAAGAGGTTTCTGGGCTACACGCTGCTTGGATAAAAGCATAGACCCACGATAGCTCCCAGAGCTGGTGGTAAACGTAGCCATGTTGGGAAGCTGAGGTGGGCAGAGCCAGCAGCCACAGCTGCTGCAGTTTAAGGCAAGAGATTCACAATAAGACAGATTCAGATGTAATAGTTTACAATGTGTGTAAAATATACGTAGGCTTGAAAGAGACAAAAAAGGTGATATATACAGTTATATAAAGAAATAAATAGTTTTTAAAAATAAAGTCTTTAACGAGACAGTAAAGGTAGTATAAAAAATAAGCCACGTAAAAATGGATATTACACAGAGAATCTGGATTGTGTTGTCTTTGGGATTTTTAACTGCAGAAAAACATTTGATCGTAAAAGATGTTGAGTTAAACCAAAATGTATATTTTAAAGATACTTTGACTTCAAAATTTGGATATAAGGATATGTTGCTTTGGAAAAGAGTCTCTTTTGTTTCCACAGAAAGCCAGAGGCTATGGATTTGTTCAAGATTAAGATACATCAGGTTTGACCAGCCAAGACCCCCTGAAGGTCTCCAATGACACCATGGCCCAGATGATCCAACATCCAGAATGGTTTGAAGGCATCTGGCTCAGACGATACAGCCTCATGGACTATTCCATAATTCTAAAATTTTCTTTGTTTCCCCATAAGATACAGCGCCCCCTTCCAGCAGGAAGCAGTAAGAGAAGCTACGCCCAAATTCCCAAATTATATGTAATTTTACTTTGTCAAGGTTAAAACCTTCCTTTTTGAAAAAAAAAAAAAAAAGGGAAGTGCTGTGGGATGTATGGCAAATGTGTTGCTAATTAATCAATAAAACACTGATTGGCCGTTGGCTAGGCAGGAAGTATAGGCGGGGCAAGGAGGAGAATAAAGCTGGGAAGTAGAAGGCTGAGTCAGAGAGACACTGCCAGCCGCCATGATGACAAACAGCATATGAAGATGCTGGTAAGCCATGAGCTATGTGGCAAGGTATAGATTAATAGAAATGGGTTAATTCGTGATAGAAGAAGTAGATAACAAGAAGCCTGCCACGGCCATACAGTTTGTAAGCAATATAAGTCTCTGTGTTTACTTGGTCGGGTCTGAGAGGCTGTGGGACTGGCAGGTGAAAGAGATTTGTCCTGACTGTGGGCCAGGCAGGAAAACTCCAGCTACAAATTAGAGAGGAAAGCGAGCTTAAAATGCACATTGATACATAATTTTAAATTTTTTTGTTAACATTTATGTGTGTATGCACGTGTACATGCAAGGTGTGCCACTGAGGCCGGAAGAGGGCTTTGGATGCCTGGAAGCTGGAATTGCAGCAGGTTGTGAGCTACCCAGAGCTGGTGCTAGAACCCAAACTCTAGTCCTCTGAAGAGCAGTGGGTGCTCTTAACCACCGAACCGTCTTTCCAGCCCTAATATTATATATTTTATATTAAAATGAAATGTCTCATAACTTCAGATAGAAAACTAAAGTCCTATTATCCCTTTTATTTGAAGTTTATTTGGTGAGTTGGGATTTATTGGACTTATTTCTGTATTATTTTAGTTTTGAACAGAGTCAGCCAGGAAAGTGAATAATTTCATGATCATCAAATGAAAAATGGAGTCTTTTTTTTTTCAGTAAGAAATTCTGGAATCCCAGTTAAGAAGTACTTAATATTGAATTTCCAGTAGTGAATATTGTCTATAAATCAAACCCAGACATTTTTAAATCATACAAAGAACTGATGGATGGAGCACAAACTAGGAATTTCTGAGGGCTTGTAGATTTCTAGAAAAGTTTCCTTTTGTGTGGAGCCAAACCCTAGTATCTGGCATGCCACACCTAAAGGCAGACTCCAGTCCAAGCCAGGGCAGGGCTGGAGAACCAAGGCCTGTTCCTAGCCACCCGCCCCAGGAGAGCAAGCTCGACTCTGTGCTCCGGAGGGTGCATTTGCAGGCCAGCCCCACACCTGGTGAGGTCTTCATAGCGCAGGTGGTCATGAACCCCGAGAGCCACCGAGCAAGGGCGATGATGCTCCAGGCGGCCAGGGGGCTGAAGGCTGACCTGAGGGGCACAGCCACCGGGCCCTGGAGGATTCTGGCCAGGATGCCGAAGTCTGAGGGGATGGACCCAGAGGCTGCAACTGCAGGACATGAATGCTGTGAGTCCTGAGACTAGGTCTCCTGGTGGGTAGAAGGTGGGCTCAGGCCGAGGAACGAGAGACTTTAGTTTTCTATTTGAAGTTATAAGACATTTCATTTTAATATAAAATATATAATATTAGGGCTGGAAAGATGGTTCAGTGGTTAAGAGCACCCACTGCTCTTCAGAGGACTAGAGTTTGAGTTCTAGCACCAGCTCTGGGTGATTCACAACCTGCTGCAATTCCAGCTTCAGGGCTCACTGCGTACTGGCATGCAGTGGGCATACTCACTGCAGCCTGGGTCTGCCCTGGCGACCCTCGGGATGTCCTCTGACACTGCCTTTTCTCTACCCCCCCATCACCCCCCCCCCCCTTGGCTGGTTTTCAGCTTTGAAATACCTGCACCATCTACTGTGGATGGAGATCACTTTTCTAAGCTGGGGAGGAGACTGTTTAAAGAAATGAGTAAGCCCTTTTGCAAATAGAATTCCTTGTGCTGTTGTCTTAAATCATGATTTCCGTGCAGATTTATTGCGTGACTTTAAGTCACTTAACGTCGTTGTTAGGTTTCTAAAGCACTTGGGAATGATAGCATAAACCGAGGTCACACTGAAGAGGTCTTCAGGAGACGAAAGGACTCAAGTCTTTTAACAGCACCATGGACTCACGTGGATAGACTCCTTCCTGAAGACCAGCCTTGGCGACTGTACACCACTTCCATAATATAATGTGCAGTTACTTGGTTAGCTAATTCCAGAAATATTTTCCAGGGCTTACTTAGTACTTGCTAGCTATGATTCAGACGTGGGGATGCAGAGAACAAGGCAGCTCCTGGTCAGGTGGAGCTCTCACTGGGCCGTGGTGGAGGTGACCGACCACAGGAAGTCAACAGTGTGACAATTTAAGGGAAGGTCTGAGAGCACAGTGGAGGCCACGAAACAACATGACATGGGTGGGACCAGGGCACAGGAGGACTTTAGGTCGGATACCCAAACGGGAGGCAAAGACCAGGCAGCACGGGAAGTTCAGGTAGAAACCATGGCAAGCAAGAGTGAAGCAGACGTGGAATCCCTGTTTAAAATGAGGAAGATGCCCAGCCTGTCTGGAGCACCGTGAATGAAGCTGAGAGCCACTGAGACTGGGGAGGGTTAGACTTTGGATGGTGAACATCTCCTCAGGGTTGAAAGCTCCCTATCAGTTAAAACTAGTGAACCTTTAGTAGGCAGGCCTTAGTGGAAGGAAGTTTCCATGTTCCTGAGGGGCAACCCCAAAGAGAATACCAGGACACATGCTATCCTTCTGAAGAATACTGCTGCCGGGCGGTGGTAGTGCACCCTTTAATCCCAGCACTCCGGAGGCAGAGCCAGGTGGATCTCTGTGAGTTCAAGGCCATCCTGGGCTACAGAGCGAGCTCCCAGACAGGCACCAAAACTACACAGACAAACCCTGTCTCAAAAAACAAAAACAAAAACAAAAACGAGTACTGCTTTCTCCACTGAGCTCTGTTCAGCTCAGTTCAATACAACCCCCAAGTGGCCATGGAATGAAACCTCTGAAACTATGAGTCAAAATGAACCTTGTCTCACCCCACGTCGATTGTCTCCTCTGGCATTTTGCTAACACAGGACAGTAGGTAGAACAAATCCATTTACTTGAGAACAAAACAAACTTGGTAATGTATTTTTCCTCAATTTCAGACACTTAAATAGATGCACACTGGTGTCTTAATTAGTGTCTCCCCTCAATATAGAGGTAACAGTTTATCACCTTGGTTTCTCTCTGTTCTTCTGAAGTCTTTTCTCTGTATTTAAATTGGGTTGTTGAACATTGAGAGCTAAATATTCTGGTATATTTCATTTATATAATAACCTGTGCTGTAGTGTCTTAATCTCTCTCTCTCTCTCTCTCTCTCTCTCTCTCTCTCTCTCTCTCTCTCTCTCTCTCTGTTGTTTTTTTTTTTGGTTTTTTGGGTTTTTTTCAAGACAGGGTTTTTCTGTGTAGCTCTGGCTGTCCTGGAACTCACAGAAATCCACCTGCCTCTGCCTCCTTAGTGTTGAGATTAAAGGTGTGAGCCACCACCGCCTGGCTCATGTATTTTATTCTTTTTTTTTTTTTTTTTTTTTTTTTGGTTTTTCGAGACAGGGTTTCTCTGCATAGCTTTGCGCCTTTCCTGGGACTCACTTGGTAGCCCAGGCTGGCCTCGAACTCACAGAGATCCGCCTGCCTCTGCCTCCCGAGTGCTGGGATTAAAGGCGTGCGCCACCACCACCCGGCTATTCTTTAATGGTACTTCTCATAAGAGTGAAAGGTTTACATTTTGATGAAGTACAGTTTATAAATTTTTTTCATTCATGGTCATACTGTTGCTGTTACATGTAAGATCTTGCTGAACCACAGACTATGAAGTTTTTCTTGTGCATTTTCTTCTAAAAGTTTATAGTTTTGTGTTTTCATTTACATAAACAATCCATTTGGAGTTCATTTCTGTATAACATAAGTTCATATCAAGATTTAATATGCTTTCCAAATATTTAATATCATTTGTTGAAATGATTCTCCACTCTCTCGTCAAAACTTGTTAACCTTTGACAAAAAAATAACTGATCATATTTGTGTGACTTTATTTTTATGTTTTATTTATTTATTGTATGTTTTATTCTATTGGTGTATGTATCCCTATGTCAAATACCCTATATTAAACTATTCTTGCCTATTATTGTACAATTGTTGTACACTAAATTAAGTAATGTGACTCTTCCAACATTACTTTTCATTTTCAAAACAGATTTGGTCTTTCAAAATTGTTCTTTGCCTTTCTAGATAGGTTTTATAATGAACCTGTTAGTAGCTACAATATTTTTGTGTGATATTTTATTGAAACTGCATTAAATCAATAGACAAATTTTGGGACATTAACAGCTTATGATGTTCACTCTTCCAACCCGAGAGATTCAATATATCTTCCCATCATTTAGCATTTGAACTCTTTCACCCACAAGTCTTTTTTTAGGATTTAGTTTATTATTTTATGCATGAGTGTTTTACCTGAATGTATGTATATGTGTGCCATGTATGTACCCCAGCCCTTGAAGGTCAGAAGAGGGCTTTGGATCCTCTTTGACTGGAGTTACAGACTGTTACAAACTGCCATGTAGGTGCTGGGAATTGAACCTGGGTCCTCTGCAAAAGCAACAAGTGCTCTTAACCACTGAACCAACTCTCCAGCCCCAATATTTCTTTGGTACAGAAAAACTGTATATGTTGTATTACCTTTATATGTAAGTATTTTGGTTTTTGATCAATTATCGTGCTTTGAAATTTTCAGTTTTCATTTGTTCATTGCCAATATGCAAAAATATGATTGACAATTACACATTAATCTTGTATTCAGCAAGCTTGCTAAACTCACTTGCTGGTTCTACAGCTGCTTGTACATTCCTTGAGATTTTATACGTAAAAGCAGACTGGACAGCTTTTCCTTCTATCCGTATGTCTCTTCACTTAGTGTACCAATTCATTGTTCTAGCTATAACTGTCAGCACAATATGTAAACAGAGAGGTAAGAGTGGAAATCTCTTTTTATTCTTGATCTTAGGAACAAAAGCTCGGATTTTAAAAATTAAGTATGATGTTGGTTGTCAATTTTTTGTAGATGTCCTTTCAAAATGGGGAAATTCTTTTCTACTTCCAGTTACCCAAGAGTGGTACTTTTTTCTTTTGAGAAAGGAGAAGAAGGCAGTTTGTTCTTTGTTTTCATTTATTTTATAAGTGTGTGTGTGTGTGTGTGTGTGTGTGTGTGATATGTATGATATGAGGGTGGTGCATGCATGCTACAGTATGCATGTGGAGGTCAGAGGATGGCTCTGTGGAGTCAGGTCTCTTCTCTGACCCTTACATCCTTTCTGGGGTTAGAGCTGGGGTCGCCAGGCTTGCCTTTCCCCACTCAGCCATCTTGCTGGTCCCTAAAAGAGGTTTTTTTTTTGACTGTTGTTTTTTAAATACTTGGTAAAGTTCACCAAAATTCTTTTTGAGCATGGAGATTTCTTTTTTGGAAGAGTTATAACTACAAATCTAATTTCTTTACTAGTCAGGGTTATCCATGTTAACTATATAATCTTGCATGAAATTTGTTAGCCTATGGTTTTCTAGAAAATATACTGTTTTATCTTTACTGCTAAATTTATGTGGATGGAGCTGTTCATGATATTCCTTTTTTTTTTCTTTTTTCATTTCTTCTTGTTGTTGTTTTTGAAAGAGTCTTACCCAGTATCCCAGAATGGTCTTGAACTCTCAATCCTTCTGCCTCTACTCCCTGAGCCATATCACCCTTTTAATGCCTGGTGGGGTGTGTAAAAATATGCTTTCTGTCATTTGTGATCTTGATCTTTTTATGTCATCTGGCTGGGCATTTTTTAGTTCATTGATTGTGGGGCGTTTACCCAACCACCCCCACAGTTCCCCAGAGTTTTCTTGAGTGCGAGCAGCAGGAAATATTAGATAGAAGGATTTATTGCGGAGAATATCGTGGAGATAAACAGATAGAAAATAAAGGATAGCCTCGAGAGGGCCTGGAACCTATTCCAACGGCCCCGACTGTCTCTGCCCCAGGGTTTTTATAGAGACGCCAAGGAGTGGAGCAAAAGGCCTCCTCTCCCAGCACAGCCAAGTGCAGACCATCCCAGACACCTGCACTTAGGCCCGTGGTCTAATCATCCTCTATTCGGACCTGCTGGGTAAAGCCACGAGGAACCCGAGAATGGGCTCCCACAGTTGATATTTTCAGATTTCCAGCTATTGTTTTCATTGACTCTAGTTTATGTTTTTTTCCGTTTGAAATTCCATTGACCACCACTTTTACCTTGCTATTTTCTTCTGTCTGCTTATTTTTTCTTTTGCTCTTCTTCTTTTAAAAAATATTGTTTTTATTTCATGTGTATGCATATTTTCCTACGTGTGCATGTGTGTGTGTGTGTGTGTGTGTGTGTGTGTGTGTATTTGTTCATGTGCACCTGGAGCCTGTGGAGGTCAGAAGAGGGTATCCAATTCCCGAGAAATGGAGTTGCAGATGGTTGTGAGCCACCATGTGAGTACTGGCAACCAAACCCAGGTCCTCTACAAGAACAGTCAGTGCTCTTAACTGCTGAGCCATCTCTCCAATCCTGCTTTTTTCCTTTTCATTCAGTTCAAAATATTTTGTCAAACATCTGCTTTTAATTCTTAACCTCAATTTTATTTCCCATGATTGGGACTGTCTCTTGAGAACTCTCTAGCTCTCTTGAACCTTCTCTATACTAGTAAATAAAGCCTGTCACATGTAGGTGTATATGAGAGGGGTTGGGGGATGTCATGGTCACAGTAGGTGTGAATCCAATTTTATGTCCTTTCTTATAAATGAGAATAAACCATATTCATTCCTCTTAGCCTTTAACTGAGTTTCTACAGTGGGCTCATTAAAAGGTTTTGTTCCTACAGGTTTGGCACTGAATCTGAGTTCTGCAGATAGAAGTTTTATCTTTGTAAGATGTACATTCTTCCCGGCCTCATCCTGTACTAACTTCTCACAAACAGGGTCCCCTGGGAGGTCAGTCTGCTGTGGCCCTCTGACCTGCTAAGCTGATAGCAGGTGGTGGAACTTCAGGGTGGCCTTCTTGAGAAATGCTTTGTTTCAGGTCTGTCCGGGACATTTTGAGGGTGCGAAAACACTTGCAATGTGGGGAGAAGATGGAATCGTGGTATTCTGGCTTTGGAAATACTTAAGCAAATACACTGTGTCCTCAACAGCAGAGCAGGAGAGTCTCGGGGTTGCCATTCCAGCTTTCAGAGTGCGAGGCTGTCACAGAAACGTGACAGAGAACTGTGGCCTCCTTCACTCCTCTGGGTCATGCTCCCTTTCCTTCTTTCAGTACTGCTGGTTGAGAGAAGCTTTCAGAATGCTGCTAAAAGCAATAATTTGGCTCTTATGGAGAAGCCGTTTGAAAGGAAGGTTAACATTAATGCTGTGAACAATGTGAGTAGAAGTCACAGACATGACAAGTGACTATTCCACGTGGTGGCTTGGGAGTACATAGGTCAACTGAAATAATAGCAATAATTGAAGACACTAGGCTGGCTGAGATGTGGGGGCTCTAATGTGGGTGTTAAAGCTAAAGATGGAATTATGTGGCAGAGCAGGCTTGGGGTGTTTTCACTTAGGGAAGGGAAGTGGGCAAGGTCTTATGCACATCTGTCTGTGGGTAGACAAGCAAGCCCACCACTGGGATTGTGGGCTTGGACTTGGTCCTAGATTGTATCCTGTGGATTGGTTCAGTCTTTCTCATTCTGGAAAGCCAGGGTATGATTTGCTATAACACCTGGGCTCTTTTTCTCTCTGTGATGCCCTCTATGGTTGGGTTTTTCCAGATTTAAAATCCAAAGAAGTATGTGGATTATCACTTTACTGCTTTTGAAAGAGAAAGCATCTACACGTTAGGTGATGAAATCTGGCTTTTGGTCATCAAGTACCTAGGCTTTGCAGGAAAAGTCCATTGCCAGAAACATGGATTTCCTATTGCTTGGCTTGGTGGGGGGTTCCTTCAAGACAGGGTTTATCAGCATGAATGGGTTGGTAGGTAAGACTTGCTTAGGGTGAACTGTAGAGTGCTTTGTAGTCAGAACACAGAGGTGGGTTAATGCTAAATAAAGCCTAAGCCTCGGGGGCCCTGCTTGCTCAGGCCCCTTCCAAGGCACTGGGGGGCTCTGGCAATGTTGCCCATGATTATGTGATCTTCATAAGACATAATGAGGACACTGTAGCTGCAACAAATTATACACCTCTGATTTTGGCTTTAAAAAGAGGTTCCTAAGTCTGGGGAGATAGCTCTGTCAGTAAAGTGTTGGTCACACAGCATGAAGGCCTGAGTTACAGCCCTAGCACCCTGAGAAAAGCCAGGCATGATGGCACATGCTTGTATCCCAGTGCCGAGGAGATGGAGACTGAAGCTCCCTGGCTAGCCAGTGTAGCCTGATTGGCAAGCCTCAGGTCCCACTGAGAGAATGTCTCAAAAATCAAGGTGGAAGGTTCCTGAGAAACATCTGGGTTGACTTCTGTCTTCCACACATGCTCTCACCCCTATAGCCCTACTCCACCCACGAAAGGGTTCCCTAAATAGTCTAAACTCGGGCTTCACAAAATATGTAGCTATTCCAGGCAGGGAAGTCATAGAAACAAAACTGCACCGTCTAAGTCATGCAGCACGTGCAGCAGAATGATCTTTAGCAGTTGCATATGTGTGCATGAGTGCATGTGATGGGGTATGTGCTCATGCATGCATTTATGGAAATGTATATACCTACACACACAACTTGTATACATGTGCATTGTACATTTTTTATGTATTATGGGATATGTGTACATATATATGTACATCATATATATTATATGTGTGTATACATATATCTGTACATACATCCACATATATGTATAACATATATACTATACATGTATGTTAAACATGTATGTTTATATTATCCATACACACACATATATATTTATTCTGTGTATGTGCACACACACACACACACACACACACACACATATAAAACCAGAAAAAATTTATAGCATAACAATTCTTGGAACAAAAAATAGGGAAGGGAAAGGAAATAAGAGAGGATAGGAGGAGGAAAGAAAAGACAGTAGTTGGTTGGGGTTGTAGAGATGGCTCAGCTGTTTAGAGTACTGGCTATTTTTTGCAGAGGATGAGGGTTCGATTCCCAGCACCCACATGTCAGCTCCCGACCATCTTTAACTCCAGTTCCGGGAGATTCAACTCCCTCTTCTGGCTTCTGTAAACATGCATGGAGGCAGAGGCAAAGGAATCTCTGTGAGCTTGAGGCCAATCTGGTCTACATAGTGAGTTCCAGGCCAGCCATGGCTTTGAAAAGAGAAGAAAACTAAAGAAAAGAAGCAAGCAGGTTAAAAAAACAAAAACAAAAACAAAAAAATCAAACAACAACAACAACAAAAAACCTTTGAAAATAGTTATTTGCTAAAACACATAAAATAATTTTATCTTTTAAAATTATTCTGAGCATGGAGATTCACTTTTGAGTAAGTAAAGCAGCAGTCATTTTCTTAACTATCAGGAAGTATAGCCTCTGATACATGTTTAAAACAATTTCAAATTTTCTGCACAAAACAGCTGTGATACTGGTTTTTAACCTACAGCCTCACACAGGCTCGGCAACCTAGCGCTGATCTATTTCCCCAGATATTCGTGTGTGTGTGTGTGTGTGTGTGTGTGTTCATGAATACGCACTCACATCTGTTTGTGAGTAGGTGTTCACGTGGGTGGGCATGCGTATGAAAGCCAGAGGACATCCTTGGGTGTCACCCCCCACCCTCCCGTCTTCCCGCTCCCTCTCTCTTTCCTTCATTCTACAGAAGGAAGTGCGCAGGGTCTTTAGCACATCTCAAAGCCTGTGGGTGGGCTGGAAAGCCCACCATCATGGTGATGGGCCTGGACTTGGTCCTAGATTATGGCCTGGGGACCAAGCTCAGGGCCTCACACAGACTAGGCAGATGCCCTACCACTGAGCTACCCTTTTTTTTTTTTAAATTAATATTCTTTCTAATGACAGCTATTTAATCTTGTTTATAGCAACTTGTTGTCATGGTTAGTCGCAGGGTTCCTTAAGAACCTGTGATGATGTATATTTAAGTGTAAGTGGTATGATTACATTCTTACACAAATAGAGTGTGTGGGGAGGCTGACACAATAGAATAAACTACCCCGCAGACGATGTCAAGATGACTTGTGTTTTGTAAACACCGCCAGTTTAGCAAGCAAGAAAAGAAAATATCTGAAACCATTTTCTTTTTTCTGTAATTCCCTGTGTGAAACAAGAGTAGTCTGTCCATGCCCAGGCGTCTTTGGGGGGAACTTATGAAAAAAACGTGGCACGAATACTTCTGATAAGCAAAACATACATTGTGGGAAATGAGGTAAACTCTCTGTGGGCATCCTGGGAGCAAACTGTGCCTTTTTCTTCAAAGGAGAAGATTTCAGTAGCCTGCTTTCTCCCCTGCTCCCCCATTCTCTAACTTTCCCCTTCTCTGCTTCCCTCCTTCCTCCAGCCTTGCTTCTCCTGTTCTTTCCTTCCCTTCCTTCTTCCTTTTCTGTTTTCCTTCCCTCTCTTCCTTCCTTCTCTTCCTCTTTCCTTCCTTCTTCACTCCCTTCCAAACTGATTTATTTGTTTCTATGCAAATTACGTTCTTTTTTAATTGTAGAAGAGGGATGCTAGAGAGTCGAGGCAATGATGCAGGGCACTTGTCGCCCTTACAAAGGACTCAGTTCATTTCCCGGCCCCGACGTGGTGGTTCATAATCACTGTGACTCCAGTGCCAGGGGATCTGATCTCCCCTTCTGGCCTCTTCGGGCACACATGATATATATATATATATATATATATATATATATATATATATATATATATACACACACACACACATACAAGCAAAACACTCACACACATAAAATTTAAACTCTTCAGAAAATATATAGAAGAAAGAAAAAGAACAAACTGAGACATTTAGGAAATTTTGTCATGAATTATCAATATATTCTGTTACAATTTAAATGCTAAGTATCTCCAAAAGCCATCTTGAAGGCTTGGTTTCTGCACAGCGGAAGCTGATGAAATGTTTAAGAGATGGGGCCTAGTAGATGAGGACAGATCCCTGAGAGTCTACTCTTGGAGGGGTCTCTGGTCCCCCAGCCTCTCCCTCTCTCTCCTTCTGTCGAATGGGATGTGGGCAGCTTTGCTGTCTCACACCCTTCCTGCCAGTTATAACTGAGACTCCGACACTGTGAGCCCAAATAAGGTTTCCTCCTTATGAATGGCTTGTCTCAGTTATTTTGTCCCAGAAACAGGACATCGACTAACATATATTGTGAAAAAAATTACCATTATTAATGATTGCATATAAGAAAATACAACTTTGCTTTGTGAATGACTTTTATGACATCACTGTGTGCCAAGTTATACAGGGCATCAGTGTGGGCAAAGCCTTCAGTGGATTGCCAGATTCTCAGGGGTCTTTTGACAACAGGAAAGGTAGAATTCTGCTGCACATAGTTCTTACCCCTTTCAAAGGAAAAAGCAAAAAGTTCAACCAAATAATCAGAATGCAAATAGTCTATAGGAAAGTACCGACCATGTGAGAGACAGGAGACCCAGCTGAACATGGAGGCTCAAGCCTGTAATCCCATCATTCAGGAGGCAGGCACAGGACCACAAGTTAGACGCCAGCCTGGGCTACACTGCGATCCTCAGTCTCATTAAACAAAACAAAAAACAAAACAAACAAAGGAGACAGGGTGTTAAGAGGGTTAAGTAATGGTCAGACATCCAAAGATACGAATCCTGTTTCCTCAGATGAACCACACAGCCCTGCACTTTGCAGTGGTGAGGAGTCATTTATCTGCGGTGGATTTCTTACTGAGTCACAAAGCCTGGGTGGATGTTGCCGACAAGGTAAGCTCACCTTCCGTGGCGACTTCAGTAGACTGAATTGGTGCATAACCGGCATACAGGAGAATTTATCTCTACAGATGTCTTCCTCTCGTGGGCACACTTCCGTCGGCAGTGCGCATCGCTGGACAGGTCTCTTGAGAGAAGACACACACGTTGTGTGCTCTTTGTACTTGGTAACTGAATTGGTCACTCATTAAGACTTGGATTTTCACGTATTTTCCCATATTGACCTTACGGCCCTGGCCTCACTTACCAAAGCAGTGTGATTGTCCACATTATGGTCAGATTCATGAAAGACACACACTCATCAGCTCCAGGGACTTTACGTTGTGACTTTGTCCCGTGGACTCTGATTCCAAATAAAACTTATCAGATACATGTTTTGTGCCAGGCACAGGTATCAGGATGGGTATTTAATGCCATCCCCCATCTAATCCTATGAAAAAAAGCATTAGTAGAATGCCCAATTATAGATAAGGAGACTCAGACACAGAGATTAAAGATCCTGTCCCTCAAAGTCACATTTAGGAAGGACGGGAGGCAGCTTTGAACCGAAGGTTTCTGGTTCCAGAGACTGAGCTACAAACCAGCTTCTGTCTGTCTGCCAAGATCGCAAAACCCACCCCTGAGGGCTTTTCCACTTACCCTCCCACCTCCATTTAGTGCTTCGTGGCACAAGGAAGCTAGCCAAAAAGACCCCAAATCGTGCTTATCATCTCTTGTCGCTGAAGACAGTGATAGCTCTACTCATTATAAAACTCTGAGCTCGCCGGGCGGTGGTGGTGGTGGTGCACGCCTTTAATCCCAGCACTCGGGAGGCAGAGCCAGGCGGATCTTTGTGAGTTTGAGGCCAGCCTGGGCTACAGAGCGAGATCCAGGAAAAGGCGCAAAGCTACACAGAGAAACTCTGTCTCGAAAAAAAACCAAAAACAAAAACAAAAAACTCTGAGCTCTTAATTAGTTATATAGATCATAGCTCTTTTTTTATTACTTTAATTTATAATCAGTGTGCACGTGTGGTGTGTGAGTGCAGGCATGTGTGTGCCACAGCATATGTGTGGAAGTCAGAGGAACTAGTCACGTCTTCCGCCATGGGACCCTACCTAGTCCATGGTTCTCAGCTTTACACCATTTAGAGACGCTCACAGAGCCCTTGTGTTCTCTCTGGTCTGGACACCCTGGGAGGGAAGGTTCACCACTGTTTTCTCTTCGCCTCGCCCAGGGCCTGGGAGTGAATATTTGGGTGGTAAGAGGCTCCTGTTCTTCCCTGTTAGTCACAGGACTGGCTCCGTTGGCAGTCACAGAGAAAGTGCAGATTGGATAGTGCTGGGATTTTCCTTTGTGTCACCAGGGAGGCACAGATCTCTCTTGATTATTGCCATGGCGCTGGTGAGCAAGCAGATTGTTATGTAGTAATCCAGAAATAAAAATTACCACCGACTGCCCACTCCTTCTCTGAATATAATTAATTGTATAACAGCCATGGTTTGGGGGGAAGGGACATGGCTACTGGCTAAACCCAGGACTCTGCGTATGTTAGGTAAGCATGCCATCACTGAGCTATTCCAACCTAAATAACAAAACAAAACAAATGAACAAAACAAACAAACAAAAACAACAACAACAAAAAACCAAACAACTTTATTTTGAGACAAGGTCTCATTAAGTTGCTCAGACTGGCCTCAAACTCACTATGTAATCCAGGCAGGCCTTGAATTTACAAACTCAGACGTCCAAATAGATGGTTTTACTAGCCTGCTACATCCTTATCATGGCTGTGGTAATTAAGGGGCATGTGCTTTAGGTATGCCCCTTAATTACCGGCTTGGTTATTTTGACTATTAGTTAGCCCATAAAAGATACATTGGCCAGAGACTTCTTACAATATCTTTGTGTTTTAATTTTACTTTAATCCCAGCATATTGCCTGATTAACTTCCTTTTTAAAGTATAGTGCTGATTCTTGACAGGCATGCAGGTTTATGTAACCACCACTACTTTAAAAATGTAGAGCAGGCTGGGCGGTGGTGGCGCACGCCTTTAATCCCAGCACTCGGGAGGCAGAGGCAGATGGATCTTTGTGAGTTCAAGGCCAGCCTGGGCTACCAAGTGAGTTCCAGGAAAGACACAAAGCTACACAGAGAAACCCTGTCTCGAAAAACAAAACAAAACAAAAAAAAAAAAATGTAGAGCAGGGCCTTGGGGTGTAGCTTAGTGGTAGTGTGTTTAGGATGCACAAGGCTCTGTGTTCAATCCAGCTTCAAAAACAGAGAAAAAAACCAACCAAACAAACAAACAAACAAAAAACTAACAAAACTGAACAAGAACATGTATCACCCCAAATTTCTGTCATGTTGTCAGTGCATTCTAAGCTGTCTCCCCACAGCAGCCACTGATCTCTGTGGCTTTACCTTCTTGAGACTATCACCTATGTGATAACACCTGTCATATAATCTTTGAGGCTGATTTCTTCAACTCAGCAGAACACTGCTGATGTTCACCCACATCTTTTCTAAATGCCCCCCTTCCCCTTTTTAACTGGACAGTATTTTTGTTTATGGATGTAGCCTAGTTTATCTGTTTACCACTTGAAGGACGTGAGGATGGCTTCTGGTTGATTATTATAAGTAAAGTTACTGATGCTGGAGAGACGGCCTAGTGGGTCAGATATCTGCTGCACAATCATGGGAACCTGAATTTTAATGCCTAGCACCCACGCAAGAAGCCAGGCATGGCTGCACACACCTATAACAGCAGTGCCGGGCACAGGAGTCACAAAGATGGGTACATCCTGGTGCCTCCCTCTCCTCCAACATAGTCAAAATGGTGAGCTCCAGGTGCCTGAGAGACCCTGTTTAAAAAAAATAATGTAGAGATCAATAAAGGAAAATATCAGCAATCCCCCTGGACCTCCACATATATGTGTTTGTGCACACACACAAAGTAAAGGCACTGTAGACATTCTTGTATGTTTTTTCAGGCACAAATTTCCCTCTCTTTGGTATATGAGACTGCTGGGCCCATAGGGCGTGTGTGTGTGTGTGTGTGTGTGTGTGTGTGTGTGTGTGTGTATAACTGGACATGAATTGCAGACCTGCCAGGAGACTAGGCTGTTTTCACCCTCACCAACAATGCAAGAGGCCAGTTTTGCTTTGCACCCACGTGGCCGCCTGGTGTTGATGGGTGTTTCTCATTCGGTTCTAGCCATTCTGTTCAGAATGAAGGCATCTCACTGTGGTTTGATTTGTGCTTCTCCACTAGGGGATGACGTTAAGTATCTTTTTACCTCTTACTTACCATGTATGTGTCATCCTTAGTGACATCTGCTCAGATTTTTTGTGTGTACTGGGGGTGGGAATCGGGGCTTTCCACATATCAACTGAGCCTTCTACCACAAGCTGCATCCCCACCCAGATCTTTTGAATGTTTCTAAAAACTGGGTTTGATTATCCTTTTACTTTCTTTTAAATTAGCCTTTAATTGTAAAGTTTTGGGAGTTCATTACAGGCCCTGAGAACAGATCAAACCTTAGGTGTGTATTTTGTATTATTTTCTCATATCTGCAGACTGCCTTCTTAGTGTTCACAGAGCAGAGGTTTTTAATTTTAATGAAATGAAAATTTGATGTTCCTTTTGTTTTGAGACAGGATCTCAGTCTCATCATATGACACTGGCTGAACTAGAACTCAGTATGTAGACCAGGCTAGCCTTAACCCAGAGATCCTCCTACCCCTGCTTCCTGAGGGCTGGTATTAAAGGCATGTGCCATTGTGCCTGGCTTAATGTTCCTCTTTTTAGAAATAAGTCCTGAGACTGATATGCATATATGTAGGGACAATTTTCCTAACCATGGCAAATTTCTCATATTTTTCTTCTAAACATTTTATGGTCATATGTTTCCTTTAGTTCTGGTGTTTCTATGGTTTCAGCATGTCCCCCGTAATTCATGTGGCAGAAATAATGACCTTTAAGAGATGACTAGCTCATAGCACTGTGCCCTCACAAATAGATCAATGCTGTTTTCTCAGGGGAGGGTTCCTGATCGGGTGAGCCCCCACCCCATGGTATGATGTAGCTCACCAAGGAAGCCTCTTGAGCTTGAACTGCTAATCCTCCAGAGCCATGAGTCAAACCTATTTCCTCTCCTTGTTAATTACCAGGCTGCTATTATTATACAGCTCATTACAGCAGCTTAAAACAGATTAGGGCAGCGGTCCATCGAGTTGATTTTAGTCCAGAGCAGACACGGGTTGTGATGACCAAGTTTTTTATAATGTCACTCCAGTTTCCAGAAGTTTTGTAATGCGGTTCAGATCTGTCCCCAGAGCCACTCTGATCCTGGACAATAGTCTTCACCACAGTTCAGTTCTCCAAACTGTTTGTCACAGGGTTAAGAGTCTGTCCAGGTGCAGCTCAGGGCGCAGTCCAGGAGTGTACACACAAGCTCCTTCTTGTCCACAATTAACCCCTCCTGCACACACACCATGTTCCAGGTCCCCTAAGCTGTCAGGGACAGAAGAGAGCAATGAGCCATGAATTCTGTCACCTTCCATTCCTCAGGGGCTTCCTTCTGTCCCCTTTTGTCCATGTCCAGTTCCAGAGTCGGAACCACCTTGAGTCTCTAGGAAAACAATGGAAACAATAGGAAGCTTCCTCAGGATTGTCAGTATTCATGAGTTTGAATTACTTTCCCCATCTGCCTATTTCCATTAGTTTTCCAGAGTCCTCGGATAGCTGGGTTTTATCCAGAGAGTTTAGCTGCTTTTGGTGGGAAGAACAGAGGGGAGGATACTTACTCCACCTTAGCTGGAGCCGTACTCTACATAACAGAACTACATGGTGAGACTCTTATCTATAAATAAATAAATAGCAAAACCAAGGTGAAGAGCAACCGAGGAAGATATCTGGCATTGACTTCTGGTCTCTACATGTAAGACACATACACACACACACACACACACACACACACACACACACTCACCCCAAACAAACAAACAAACAAACAAAATCCATGATGTAAAAACATCTCAGATGCCGGGTGGTGGTGGCGCACACCTTTAATCCCAGCACTCGGGAGGCAGAGCCAGGTGGCTCTCTGTGAGTTCGAGGCCATCCTGGGCTACAGAGTGAGTTCCAGGACAGGCTCCAAAGCTACACAGAGAAACCCTGTTTTGAAAAACCAAAAAAAAAAAAAAAACCCAAAAAAAAATCCTCAGATGATTATATTTGATATGGGTATAATGACATGAGACAATCCTGGTCTTAAGGACCCCACTGTCAAACTGAGGAGCAATATAAATCCTGTAATACACTAGTACCATTCAAGGCACTGAGGCTCAGGGTCAGATGCATGTCTCAGCCACTAAGGACTAAAGTGGGTGGCATCCATGAGCTTTAAGATAAGCTAAATAAAAGGAGGTTCTTAATCCAGGGTGAACGTCTGCTTTCCTGAAAGTCCTTGGGTGCACTGCTCCTCACCTAGGACTAGGCTGGTTATGGGGAGAGCTCATCAGTGACTTTCCAGCATTTTGTACTTTGAAGAGCATGTGAGCCGAGTGCCACCCATGTCATGGGCTCAAGCTTGCCTACACTCCAGGACAAGACTTTGTGGCATGGAGGGTGCTCTGGGGAAATGTATGTCTGTACCCTGTACATGGTGATTCATTGCCTCCAGTAGGAATTTGTGGTTTCAGAGACTCAAGCTGTTTGTTGCTTGGATTCCCAGAGTTTAGATTTTACAACCAGTGCTAGGGATTTTTAAAGCCTGTTCACTTCAAAATTAGGAATGATCTCTTAGGGGAAAGAGAAGGCATATCACTACGTGATTTATCACCTGTCCCAAACAGGACCATATGTGAAGCCAGATTTAGAAGACCACTGACTATGGAACAGTGATAGATGGGAGCTTAAATGACAGGGGAGAATCATGGTTAGTGCACCTAAGAGAACCTCAACCAACATGGTAGGTCACAGTATTCCCTGTAAAAGGAAGAGTACAGAAACCGCTAAGCTTTCTGTTTATCGATGTTTTAACTATGGAGTGCACCAAGTCTCTATGCAGAGTGAGAGCTGAGCTACAAGTCTGATGGAGCATGAACATTTACAGCAGGGTTTCTCAGCAGAAAGAAATGTTTGTTGACGCAGTGACACTCGGGACCGTGTAGTTCCTTGCTGTGGGGCAGCCTTGTGTGTTGTGGTGCGTTCAACAACATGCCTGCCCTCTGCCCTTTAAATACCAATATCACCCTGAGTCATGTGTAGAGACTCACAGAGGTTTCCTAGTGAAAACTTACTCAGCGTCTGAGAATCTGCACTGCTTTACCCAGCAGCACGGCATAAGGGGATGATTTGGCCACGGGCATAGTTACATGTGTTTGGAAGGGTCTACACTTGGCTGTATGCTTTGATCCAGCAAGAGGGAGGTCTTTTGCCCCGCCCCTTGACATTGTTATAAAAAGCCCCTTTGAAGAGACAGAAGGGGCCAGTGGATTTTGATCCAGGTCCTCCCAAGGCTATCCTGTGTTTCTTTCTTTCTCCTCTCCACTATCTTTCTATCTAAAAGTTTCTTATCCCTTTCTCCTCATAGGAACCTTTAAAAATTGGCCTCCCACAGTCATGACTGTCAAAAATATCCCAAGACGTTTCTAGGTGTCCCCTGGAAATGAATTGCCCCTAGTCAGGAGGCACTGGTTAAGAATTACATAGTAATAAACTGGGACTTGCTAGTTCACTCCCAAACCAAACTCTCTTCAGAATAAGAGAACACCTGAATACAGCGTCTGGAGCAGCCAAAGAAATACCAAGGGGCTTATCCATGTCACAAACAGGAGAAGTCTACAGACCTGTATTTGTTATTTACTCAGATATGCACATGTACAAGCCTGTGTACTGGATCAAAACCTTCGTTATTTGAGGCATAGATGATGCACAAAAGACATGGGTTACTTTTTGACAAGGATAAAGGAAACAGAAAAGAATACAGGTGACCTTAACAATAAGGAAAAAGACAGCTGGGCATGGTTGGAGGATATCTGTAATCCTAGGATTTGGGAGGCTGAGGCAGGAGTGTGGCCAACTTTGAAGCCAGCCTGCTCTTCATAGTGAGACTCTATCTCAGAAACAAAAGAAAACAAAACCAAAATGGCCTGGAATGTGAAGCTGCAGCTGAGCATAACTAAGCTGAGCAGCATGACAGGACCTGGCAGCGGTGGACTGAACAGAGTCTGAGTTGGCTTTGACTGCCCCGAAAGACCACACCCAGAGCACCGGCTCTCCCCTACTTTTACAGCAAGGGCTGCGTGCCTAGGTCTGTTCCCCTCCCCCTGACGCCACCTTCTTGCGACAGCCAGTGTTAACATCTTGGCTAGTTCAGTGTATGATTTAACAACTCAGCATACAGCTTCCCACAGGTCAGGAAGTTCCGAAATGAATCTCTCAATCTGACAACTTTATTCATGCACAGATAGGCACAACTTGTACCATCTTTTCACCTGTCTTGAGCCCCATTCCTTGTGTTTTGTTTGTTTGTTTTTTGGAGACAGTGTTTCTCAGTGTAACCACCCTGTAAACCAAGCTGGCCTCAAACTCACAGAGATCCGCCTGTCTCTGCTTCCTGAGTGCTGGGGTTAAAGGCACAGGTGTACCACCGTCACCTGGTGCGTATTTTGATTTTTATTGAACTGCCTGTTAGACAGCAACATTTTGCTTTTTTTCTAGTATCCCAGGAGACCGAGCTCTTCTGCATGCTTTTCTACGGTTTGTCTTTTGTTGTTGGCGATGCTTTGTAAAAAACATTCCATGTATTAGAGATCCATCTATCTTTACTAACGATAGAGTTTTGAAAGTGTCATTTGTCTAAGGTTTATGTTCCATTTTTCCTTTTACAACTCTAAATCAAGAAAGTGCACATTATCATCTAGTTCAAAAATAGTTATTGTTTGTGTGCTTGTGCTGTTGTATGTATTTAAAATTTCTTAGTATACTGTAGTGCATTTCATTTTATTTCCTTCAGATGGAGACCCACTTGTACCTGTATTACTTATACGTCCTCTATAGAATTACAATATCACTTTTGTTACATATTAAATTACTTACTTCTTATTTTTCCAATAATGTAGTATTGCCTAGGCTTTTGTTAGCTGAGGCAGTTCATTTGTGTAATGAGTCCTTCTCTTCTCTCTTTTTGGGGAAACACAGTCTGACAGTAATTCATCTGTCAGCCTGGTTTGGAAACTTCGAGATCATGCTCATGCTAGTTAAAGCTGGAGCAGACCAGAGAGCCAAGAGCCAGGTAGGTATGCAGGTCTCATGGGGACATGAGCTCTCACCTCACCAGTGCCGGGGTGGGAGTTCTGGGATCCCACTGGTGGTCAGGTCACTGGTGCTGGGATGGGAATTCCGGGGTTCTGCGGTAAACACTTACGCCTTCATCCTGACTTCACCTCTCTTCAGGAAGGAATGAATGCTCTCCACTTCGCAGCTCAGAACAATAATCTGCACATTGTGGATTACCTCATTCAAGACTTGCACCTGCAGGACCTGAACCAGCCCAACGAGGTGTGCCTGTACATTCTCTCTTAGTTCTGCTTCTTCCTGCTTGGGCGGGACTGCTAGAACAGCAAGCACAAGGAGGCTTGGCCCTGTAGCCAGCTCCTCACCTCTCTGGTAGACCGCAGAGCAGGAGGGAAGTGTTGCTGGTGGCAGTGGCCCAGGCTTCTGCATGTGGGGAGAGCAGGAAGCATAGAGAAAGCCAGGCTCCACCTTCCCTTTGCATTCCCTCATCCTGGCCTGGTTCGGACACTATCCACCTCCATTAGTATTCACAATGTGCACTCAAGCTTTATTGTACGGTGCCTGACCCTTTTAGAGGGTATTTGACCCAAAGTAAGAGATTGATTAAGACACAGAAGGAAGGCAACTTATGTGCATTCTTTTAGGGACAGGCCTAGGGCCTAGAACATACATCACCACAGTGGACTCTTGACTCATTTTGTGGAGACAGTGGTGTGTAGGAAGGAGCAGGCAGGCTGATGGGTTCAGGGACAGAAGCAGGTTTCATGAGAACCACCTCCTCCCTTCCCCCATTTTTTTTGAGATAGGAGCTTGCTCTACAGCCCAGACTGCCCCTGAGCCTGTGATCCTCCTGCCTCAGCCTCCAGAGTGCTGGGATGAGACATGCATCACCATACCCAGCTTTCCCTACTTCCTGAGGTTCCTGTTTTTCATGTCCGTCAACCTGTGGTATACTCGTTCCTCCTCCTCTGGCAATCTGCTGAGGAAAAGGCTGAAGAGCTCAGTGGTATGTAGAGCTACACATCCACCGAGAGACCTTAGGTTAATGCAGGTTCAGAGACTACAAGAGAATGAGCCAGGGCGTTCACTGGGGTGGTAGGGGAAGCCTCTCAAAGCTGATTTTTATTTCTACAATAAACCTGGATTGATGGACCAGACAAATAAAATATACTGTTTTTCTAAGATATTTGAAAGAAATGTCTTAGAAATCCAGTAGAAATAGAACTTACTAAGGGCTGGGGTGGGGGTGGGATGGGACAGGTAGTTGTTGTTCACTGGGTAAAGAATTTCAGTTTTGAAAGATGACGAGGGCTATGGAGATGCATGGTGGTGATGCTTACATAACGATATGAATGTATCTAGTCCAGGGCTGGAGGTGATGCTGTGGGTAAAGAGGCGCTTGCCGCCAAGCCTCATAGCTTGAATTTTATCCTTGGAACCTACATGATGAAAGTAGAGGACCAACTCCCACAAGTCCTCTGACCTCCACGCACACTCGGTGGCATGCATCCGCCCACACACAAAATAATGAACAACCAAACCTAATGCCACTGAACTATGCATTTAATAATGATTAGTGGGGTAAATTTTATGACTATTTTACCATGACTTTTAAAAAGTGGAGAAAGAAGCCTATTTGGAGCTAGGACAGGAAGTGATGACTGTTGACGTATCATCTGTATACAGGTATCGTGGATTTCACATTGTGCAAGAAGGATTACTCTGGGTTTACCCTCCTGCCCAGACCCTTCTCATCAGAAAGAGCTGTTCATCTACCAGGGTTAGCAAAATCCTTTTCTGTGGCTTGAAGAGAATTCTAGACTCTGGCAAGAGAAGCTTTTACTAGGAGGGGACCTTTAAGACAACATGAATTTAACTAAGCCTATGAGAATTTGGACGGAGCTCAGAGCACATCGGACCCTGGGAAATCCGGGCAGTCCTACACTTCCCTGTGTTATTACCAGAGGAGAGACATCAGAGCCAGGAGTTTGAGGCTAAGTAGTCTGAATGTTTGGAATCTGTATGTCAACCTCCATCTGTGATCACAACTAAAGAAACAACCATGTTGGGAGAGGGCTCAGTAGAAAGGAAGCTGCAAAGGCCTTTCGGGTAATGGCTGAAAATGTACACATGGTTGGTGATGCCTCTGTCAGCCGTGTGTGTTGGGAACATCTACTGGTCTAACAGAATCTGAGCTGGAAGTCCTTGTAAGTCAGATGCAGCTTCTTTGACAGGGAGGGGTGGTAGTAAAGAGTGTAAGGGGAATTGAGAAGACATCTGTTTTCTCACTCAGGCATCCCTCAGTATCCATAGGGGATTGGTTCCAGGACTCCTCTTGGATGCTAAAATGGGCAGAAGTTCAAGACCTTATGTAAAATGGTGTAATACTTTATATAACCTACACACAGCCCTCTGAGCTTTCTGAAACATCCCTGGATTGCTGTTAATAGCTGCTTCAGCGATAATGCTGTGTAGTTTATTAAAGCATGCGGTGGGGTAAATGACAAAGAAAATGTCTACATGGTCAGTAGATGCAGGGTTCCCCCCGCCCTGAATATTTTGTATTTTGAGTAGTTTTATTTACCCATGGATGCATGGGCCAAATGTGCTGAGGTGGCATTTAGCCAGAGCTATCAACCGCACTGTGAAAGGAGAACTCCCTGGGTGTCTGTGCCCCACCTCCCTGCCCCTGGGCCGCATCTCCAGCTCTGAACACTCCTGACCTTCCAGCACACCTTCCTGTCCTGCTTTAGTTACTCTGGGTTTTCTCCTTATGCTGGGTTCTGCTTCCCATAAAGGGAAATGCTGTGAGGTGTGGAGGCACACAAAAAGACCCTGGAGCTGTGTCCCAAAGATCCCTGTGATGAAGAATGGGTCAGGTGGGACTTTGGGTTTAATGTTTAATGGCTGGTCTTGATCTTTTTGTTGCATTTGGTGACGTACTAAACTTGAAATGTAAAATAATTTATAATCGATCATTTCAACTCCTCAGACTTGTTTACAAGTAAAAAAATTAAATGCATCAAATTAAAACATAGATGCATAAGAAATATGAACGAACAAAGGACAAACAAAAAGAGACAAGAACCCTGGACACTGTTTATTCTAGTTAAAGAAAAGCACAGGATCCTGGGCCAGGAGGCATGGTGATCTGCTCCAGGCATGAAGCCTGAGGCTCAGACACTCTTCTTGGACTTGGCTGGGAAGTTTTCCTGCCTTCCAAATATAGGGAATTCCTTGAGACTGCACTGGAAAGAAGCCCACTAGAACATAATTCAGATGGGTTGTGTTGTTTCTAAAAAAAAGAAATGACACGATAAGAAACTTTATTTTCAAAAACGCATATGGCTTGGAAATTTCTATTGATATTTTTGCCCAATGATACAGATCCTAGACAAGAAAAAAGATCTATATCTTATTATTTACATCTTATTATTGCTTCATCTTTCTTTAAGGTACTTTTGAAGTATTTAAAACATCATGTTAAACATGCTATTCTGTGTAACTTGGCCTTTACATTTTTTTTTCTTGGTAACATCTATAAAGGGCATCCAAAGTTCGAAGACTTAGCTCTTCTGTTGGAAAGCAAGATGCTTTGTCTAGGATAACTCAGTCTTTCTTAAGCTTTCTATGGGTGTGGATCCTCACTTTGTGTAGCTATATAAAAACGTAAAGCTTTGCTGCAACCCAGAGCAAAAAAAAAAAAAAAAAAAGACAGCCTATTTTAAAATTGAACAGACCTCTAATCCTTCTAGAGAAATGTTTGTCCTAGCTGTGCTTTACAGGTGATTAGCTGCTTCAAACTCATACAAGGAGTTTAATCCCCAGAGTCATATGTTAATGATACTAAGCCAACTCTGGAGTTAGGAGGTGGGGCCTCTGGGAAAGGATCAGGATTAGATGAGATCACCAGCATGGAAACTCTGTGATTGAAACCTGATGGCTTTGTAATGAGAGGGAGAGACACACTCCTTCTGTCTCTTGCTTCGTTGTAACTCTTGCGGATGTTTCAGGAGTCAGCCAGCAAGAAGGCCTTTCCCAGATATGGGCCTAGACCTCCCCCCTTTTAGAACCATGAACCAAATAAACTTCTTTAACTTTATAAAGTAGCCTGCCTTTGGTATCATAGTAATGAAAAAAGAACACAGATTGATATGTATATTTCATATAGTATATACATATATGTATATATTAGAATTATAGTCCCCAAACTGATAAATATATATTAGAATTCTTTCTAAGTAACAAAACTCATCTTAATCTGTGCTGAGAAATAAAGATAATCTGCTATTAATTATTATAAATGAGGTCTTTGAGGGAGTGTCTTGCTGATTTCAGACATGGCGGGTCCAGCGTTTTTTCCTTCATTGGCTGTCACTTCGCTGCCTCTGGTCCTCCCTGTGCTCTTGGTGTGGTGGGAGGGTGCCTGTGCACAGCTTCTAGTTTACAGCCTTATGGATCTTGACTCAAAGACAAAAGACTTTCCTATCAAAGTTCATATATAAGTGTCACAAGCAATTCTGTTTGGTCCGGTTTGAATCACGTGCTCAATTCTGAACCAATCACCATGACCAACATGAGTTATACCATCACTTCCCATGGCAGGAGGAAGTCAGGTAAAGTCTAGCAGTGCTGAATGCAGTCAATGGCATCATATGAAAAGGCATGACCATCAGCAAGCTGTGGTTCCCACATCTAAGCTGACTGGGGCCAAATGTGACCTATGATAATGTTATAGGCCAGGAACCTAAGAAGATCCCCTAATGGACATTGAAGCCAATTGCATAATTCTGTGACATAGCCAGTTGCTTCAAAGAAGTCCCTGGGCCTGGGGATAAAGTTTTTTTTTTTTGGTAGAGACTTTTCTAACATGCACAAGACCCTCAGTTCAGTCTCCAGCACTGGACAAATAAAGGCCACTAACCAAAGTCGCTGGAAGTTGTGGTCTTCTTGTCAACCTGATTAGACTGATAGATGCCTAGGCAGCCAGGCAGATAGATGCACATCTAGTCTGAGACGGCTTGTCTACGGATGATTAGACCGTGAAGACTCTGGCTTTGTTCAGTGGTTTAATCTGTTGATTATGGATCAGAATTTGAATAGACCATTGGGAGATGGTGGAACTGTGGGAAGTGGAGACCAGTTAGGGGAAGTAGGTCAGTTGGGACGTTCCTTTGAAGGGTGTCTTGGCCCTGGCTCCTTCTTGGTCTTTGCTTCCTGACTGCTGTACGTGTCTTGCCGGTCTCATACCCTTTGTCTATGATGTGTCTATCTTGTTACAGCCCAGAGGCCACAGAGCTAGCCAATAGTGGACAGAAACTTGTGTACCCATGGGCCAAAACAAACCCTTCCTTGTTAAACACTTCTGTCAAAGCCAGGCAGCAGAGGCAGGCAGATTTCTGTGAGTTCGAGGCCAGCCTGGGCTACAGAGTGAGTTCCAGGAAAGGAGCCAAAGCTACACAGAGAAACCCTGTCTCGAAAAACAAAACAAACAAACAAACAAACAAAACAAAACAAAACAAAATTTCTGTCAAATATTTATCACCATATTTTTTGAAGAGAGGGCTTTACTTATCTCATGCAGGTACAAGTGGCTTCAGTTATGTCTGAATCCAGGAGTTCATGTACTGCCCTCAGCACTCTTTATCTCTTTTCACTTTTCACTGTTGGAGCCTCACTCGTAGTCACAGTCTACTTATCAAGTGGCAAGGAGGGCTAACGACATCTTAGCTGATGACTCTAGAATAAATATAGAATGTGTCAGGAAGAAAAAAAAATCCATGGCTGTCTCCGACTGGCCTGGTGTGATGTGTGGCCAACTCAGTCAAGTAATCCTTGGAAGTAGTGGGAGTCTCAGAGTTAAGAGTTGCATCAAAATGGGCTAAGGGCAGTGTTCCAGAGGAAAAGATTATGGGCAGAGATTGGGTAGTAGGTGTTTTTAATCTCCTGATACAGTACATAAGCCGCCTTAACAGGCAGCTTTCTGTCTCCTCTTGTTGTTTTTTTCCCTGTCCACACACCGTCACACTAACTAGTACTCTCACCCTGTTACCAGCACTCAATTACTAAAGTACTGTATGATCATGTGCGTATGTGCCTCTCTTCTCTGGAGGACCCCTGCATACATACATACTCAGGAGGACTGTGGACCACACGAATGATGTAGAATCGTGGCGGTTTGGGTAAGAATGGCCGCGTAGGCTCATGGATTGGAACGCTTCGTCATCAGGGAGTGGCCATTAGGAGGTGCTGCCTTGTTGGAGTAGGTCCGGCCTTGTTGGAGGAAGCATGTCACTGGGGGTGGGCTACTGCTGCCATGAGGACCATCCTCCAGCAGCTCAGAGTTCAAGGGGGCCCAGCGGAGTCGGCCGACTGTTACTCAACTTGACTTTTCTGTCCGAGAGAGTAAAACAATTCTCTGGGCCAGCGAGGGGGGCTAAACTTAACTCTCTGGGGCTGATGAGAAGGTAAACTCTCTCTCTCTCTCTCTCTCTCTCTCTCTCTCTCTCTCTCTCTCTCTCTCTCTCTCTCTCCCCCTCCCTCCCTCCCTCCCTCCCTCTCTCTCTCTCTCTCTCTCTCTCTCTCTCTCTCTCTCTCTCTCTCTCTCCCTCTCTCCCTCTCTCAGGGTCTTTCTCTGTTCTCTCTCCTTCTCGCTTGTTATTTCTTTTCTTACCTCCAGATGTATCCCTTCTATCTCTCCTGATGTCTTTCTTCTAACTTCACTTTTTCCATTATAGCTTACATATCCCAGCAACCTCTTTCAAGCAGTTAAAAATTATAATGTGGTTGCATTCTATTTTCAAGTGAATGATTACAATTAATACAGGTTAAAAAAACAAACAAACATGTTCTTCATTTCCCTTACATGATTAAATAGCCTATGTATTTTAGATGAAAAACAAATTATCCCAAGAACCCACATACGTTCATACCCAAGCAACTTGTTATAGATGAATAGAGTATAAGCAAGCAAGGTGTTTTCTTAGCTGGTTCTTTGCTGTCAGGCTGCATTTTGTGGTTACAATAAAAGGATCAATCACTTTATTACCTATCTTATAGGGTAATCTTTTTTCTCTTTTTCTTTCTTCTTTCTTTCTTTTTTAATTAATTAATTAATTTTTATTTTCTTGAGACAGGGTTTCTCTGTGTAACAGTTCTAAGCTGTCCTGGAACTCGCTTTGTAGACCAGGCTGGCTTTGAACTCACAGAGATCCACCTGCCTCTGCCTCCCAAGTACTGGGATTAAAGGCATACACCACCACCAACCACCAGCCCTCAAAAGGTAATCTTATAAAGAATCTTAAAAGAATCACAGACCTAAACTTCTATACATGAAAAACAGTCATCTTGACTTTAAATCCTCAGGGTGTGTACCCATCCATCAACAGTTTTTTATATCAGGAAGCCGAGGGCAGAAATAGGTACAAGGAATTAAACATCATCTTTGATCACCAACCAATCCTAGCAAGAAAGGCTGATGTCAGCTAATAATAATTGGGCTGCTTTGTTCTTGTTCCCTGACCGTAATGAGTCCCTCACTCAGCTATGTGCCTTTCTAAACTTTAGATTGTTTCTCAAGGTTTTTTTACCTCAAAGCCATTAATAGGAACATCTTAATCTAACCTTAAGTCATATGTAAAGCTTTGTTCTAGCTATGATGCACACTGAAACCTGTGAAGACATCTCTCAACATTAAAAGAATTAAAGCTAGCTAGGTTTCTGGGACACAACTGTTTTTCTTAATCATTACCCTAAGCCACAGTCTCTATGGCCTCTCAAGAGAAACTAGCTGTGTGACATTTCCTTGTTCTTATTTTCTATCCTTTGTAGCCCCTGATTTATCAGCGGGTGGGGGCAACACCATGTCTTGCCTATATTAGTTTTTCCACTAAGCTAACCTCTACCACAATTTCTCACTATGTTTATTAAAGACCCTCAATCATCAAAACCCTATTTAAACTAACACTATCATTGTATAAAATCATTGCTTCAGTTAAACAGTACAGCTTAAGAGGAATTGATCTTTATAATAATCCACAGGTTAAAATGCCCAGTAGAATGGGATGTTTCCATTAGAGGCAGTGGGGCTCTTCCCACACCCATTCACACCATGCCGGATATCAGAGAAAAATGGCGGCCGGAGCAAACATATAAAGACACAGCAGTAGCAAGAGACATTCTGGGGTCGAGGCTCTCCAGGCCTTGCCTATCTGACATTCAGCCATCAGTGCCTTGGATGCTGGTGGGTTGATCCCTGAAGTCAATTGCCACCTGCTGCTTCTTTGACGTGGCCATCGGCAGTGGGATTTGGGGTTTCAAATACTCAAGCCAGATCCAGATGTAGAACTCTCAGCTCCTCCCCAGCACCATGTCTGCCTTTGTCCCGCCATGATGACAAAACCTCTGAAGCTGTATGTAAGCCCTGATCAAATGCTTTCTTTTATAAGAGTCGCCGAGGTCATGTTGTCTCTCCGCAGCAACAGAACACTGACGAAGACGACATTATTTTCATCTACTATATGATCAGTGCCTCTTGTTCCCCTTTTCATGATTTATGTGTTACTTAGGTTTGTTCTCACTAGGACACACATACACACCCAAGAGAACAGTTTAAAACAAGGAAAGATTTATCGTAGCTCATGACTGCAGAGGTTTTATTTATCATGTCAGGAAGTGTGTGGCAGAGCACAGCAGCTTTTACCATGGTGGCCAGGAAGCAGAGCTGAGCACAGTAGGACAGAGCCAGCACAGGACAGGCCCCACGGACAGGTACTCAGTGACCAGCATCCTCCAGCCAGGCCCATCTCCCACCCTTCTGTCACCACCAATAATCTATTCAAAACTCAAATCCATCAGTGGATTAAACCATTCATTAGGTCAAAGCCCGCAACTTCAAACCCTTCGTGGAGACGCCCTCACAGACACTCCTAGAGGTGTGCTTTATTAATGTCCTGGCCGTCTCATAATCCGGTCAAGTTGATGAATAAGATTGCTCACCAAGGTTTTTTATATGACTCCATCTGCTGTTGCCATTTGTGGATATTTGTGGTAAGTCACATACAGTAACTATCAGCCTGTCATTTTCAAATGCATTATGTTTTGTCCTTCAGTCATAGCCCAACTTGCAGGCGGGAAACTGTGGCTCCACCCTAACTGTTCCTTCCCATGACCCTGTGGTGATTTCCTGAGAATAATAAAGACAGCGAACCCTTCTAGCTTTGAAGACCAGGAGATGTAGGTCTTATTGATAATGTATGTAGTCTAAGAACAATGGATTACCCAAACTTTTTGGTGCTGGTTCGTTTCTCTGGCTTCTGCCCATTCATGGACAGAGATCTCCATAGGGCTGATCTCAGCAGATGTTTTTCATTTTGTCCAGTAGGCACTGGACTATTTTAGCCTCTTTCTCTGCCTTTTTCCCTCCCTTATAAGCAAAGAGTGATCATGATCTTTTTGTTAAACATCATTAGCAAGCGATTAGCTGACAGATTGAGAACGCCATTTATAGAATCTTGTACCCTCTTTACATTAAAGGCATCTTGGTAAACTCTCAGTTAACACATTAAGCCAAGCTGAGTTTCCTTCTTTTTAGCTGAAGAAAATTCATCCAGTTTCCTTTTTCTTTTTTAAAAATAGCTGAAGTTGAAAAATTAAGTTTTCTGTGCATCTTTTGCTTTTCCTGATGACATTTTGGCTGTTGAAAATGCAGTCTCCAATACCAACAGGAAAACTTGGAGAAATTAACATTGTTCAAAAATTCTATATTTGAAGAACCATATATAAACACACCTTTCTTCACTGAAGTTTCTGCATGTCTCTGCTCCATTCTTCCTTTCCATTTCAAATAGACCCACTGTTAGGATTCTGCGCCACGCCAGATGCACCACTACATGACTGCACATGTGCAGTTTGGGGTCTTGCGTCTCACATCATCAGTGTTTATTGGTGACTACGTATTCGCCTTAAAAGCCGGACGCAGACCCCACCCTCTCTCTCTCTGCTCTCTGTTCTCTCTCTGTTCTGCTCCTTCCTTCTGCCCCACCATCTTTCTCTCTCTCCAGGCCTGGATCTCCTCTTTCCCCTCCCACCCTTTCCCTCCTAATAAAGCTCTGAAAAATAACACTGGGTTCTGTCGTGACTGTGACCTTTCCACACGGTAACCGGTGCCATTTATCATCCTTTCACCCACCCTCAAGAGTTTTCTGGTTGATTCTTAGAAATATAACCAGTGAATACTGTTATGCCCAAATCACAGGGACTTCCAAAAGACCACCACAGAGACCGAATCCCATATGTAAAAGCAAAGAGCCTTTATTTCAAACTTGGAGCTTGGTCTCTCTCTCTCTCTCTCTGTCTGTCCGATGCATTAACACATCGACACATTGGTGAGAGCAGAGAGCCCAGAGCCTGGGCTGGGTAGGGTTTTTATCATAGCAGAGGTTGGGGTGAGGGGATTTCCAGGGTTCAGGACCCTGATTGGCTGACATTTGTCTAGGGGTCTAAGTGTGTGCTGGGAATGTTTGGCATATTGGGTATTTCCCCTTAGATGCTGGCCCTCCCTGGGTGGGATTAACTTATGGCTTTTTCTGGGGACCAGGTGGTACCTACCCGTAAGCCTGTCATGGCATCTGTGTCTGGGCCCCTAAGCCTGTCATGGCAGCTGTGTGGTCAACCTGTTTTAGGGACCCCACAAATATGACCTCAAATTTGATTATAGGAATTCTGGAGAGCTGGCTCAGTGGTTAAGAGCACTTGCTGCTCTTGCAGAGGACCTGGGTTCAGTTCTTAGCCCCAACATGGAGGCTCACAATTGTTTTCAACCCTAGTTCTAGGTGATCCAGAAGGGCTCTAGCAAGCCCGAGCATGGCAAACACATGCCTGCCTGCCCATGGCAAATATGGTACCGACAAGAATTGCCTTTTCCCCTTCTCCCCTTGTTAAAAATCATTAGATTGGGCCGGGCAGTGGTGGCACACACTTTTAATCCCAGCACTGGGGAGTCAGAGGCAGGAGGATCTCTGTGAATTCGAGGCCAGCCTGGGCTACAGAGTGAGTTCCAGGAAAGGTGCAAAGCTACATAGAGAAACCCTGTCTCGAAAAACAAAACAAAACAAAACAAAAAACAAAACAAAAAACACATTAGATTAATTTCCTAAAACTATCCCCCAAGGTCCATTCCCTTATTTGACCACTGACTCATTCCTGAGAAAAACACCAAGGTCCAACAATCAACATTCATTATTTGGCTAACATGGCCAATCAGGATTTATCAACTCACCCTAGCATAGACTCCCCCTTTCCCCTTAAAAGCCCACTCCTGCAAAAACAAACAAACAAACAAAAAAACAAAAAACAAAACAAACAAAAATAAAACAACACTTGCTTGTTGCTTGCTTATTGTTGCAACTGCTTGTCGTCTGTCTTTGCAGCTTCCCCGCCCCCACCCACCCACCCTCTCCCCAACCCCTCCTGAGTAAAAATCTCCTTTGTGTTGAGAATTTGGTATCTAGGTGTATCCTATACCAACTCGATGGGGGGGGGGGGGTGGTCCTCCTTTGCAGATCCAATGTTCTCTTCTGGCCTCTGAGGGTACCTTGCATGCATATGATACACATACATGCACTCAAGGTTTACATACACACATTAAATAAAAATAAATACATCTTTAAGAATAAAGTAAAATTCAGGGCTGGAGAGATGGCTCAGAGGTTAAGAACACTGGCTGTTCTTCCAGAGGTCCTGAGTTCAATTCCCAGCACTCACATGGTGGCTCACAACCATCTGTAATGAGATCTGGCGCCCTCTTCTGACCTGCAGGGATACATGCAAACAGAACACTGTATACATAATAAATAAATCTAAAAAAAAAAAAGAATAAAGTAAAATTCAGTTGATCAGTGTTGTACCTGAATGAGCTTCACGTGGGTTAAACACTAAAGAATTTCTGTCTCGTGTGTTTTTGTCAGTAAGACTCAGGGTGACGCTCGGGCGCTTCAAACAGGATCTGGCACTAGCTGATGTCTTGATCCATTCAGGAATTCTTGCTGCATTTGAAACGGCAGCTGATCATTAGACGGTGATATATATATATATATATATATATATATATATATATATATATATATATATATATATATATATATATATAGTGCTTCTTTGATGCTTCAGAGGAACTCTTCTGAACACTTGTCACCATGAAACTGATTCACTGTTGGCATGGGGTTCCCCACAGTTCTGATGGCAACCCAGAACTGGATCAGCTTAGGTTCAAAGACATTATCATCCCCTTCCCATGAGAAGGGGGCTGGAGTTGATAGGACCAGAAGGACCATCTTAGCTGCCTCATTCCCTTTAAAAGGCTACCCACTCCTTGTCAGTTATCCCGATTGTTTGCTGAGTGTGAAATGAACAGAGAGTTTGTGATTGATTTCAGAGAGGAAGAAAACCATTTCTTTTGGCAGCTGAGAGGGGCCATGTTGAAATGATTGAAAAACTTATCTTCCTTAATCTGCATACTTCAGAAAAGGATGAGGTGAGTTGGGATTAGGTTTTTTTTTTTTTTTTTTTTTTTTTTTTTTCCCTGAGAACAATGAGGAGAAACAGTTGGTGTAGGGATTAACAATCAGTATGCAGATTGCATGACAGGTTTTTTTTTTTTTTTTTTTTTTTTCTGGTCCACAGTAGAGTTCTTAAATTGTTACAGAGCATGGACTGTGCAGGTAAAATCCTTCAATTTTTGCTGTAGGTTGTCATGATTGGTAGGTAGTTTTTTGTTTTTGTTTTGTTTTGTTCTTTTGAGACAAGGTCTCTATGTAATCCTGGCTGTCCTGGAGCTTGATATATAGACCAGGATGGCCTGAAATTTACAGAGATCCACCGGCTTCTGCTTCCTGAGTGCTGAGATTAAAAGTGTCCACCACCAGGCCTGGCTATGATTGCTAGTTTTTGCTTCATAATAATAAAAAAAAAAATCTTTTCAAGACAGAATTTCTCTATGTAGTCCTGGCTGTCCTGGAACTCACTCTGTAGACCAGGCTGGCTTTGAACTCACAGAGATCCACCTGCCTCTGCTTCCCAAGTGCTGGAATTAAAGGTGTGTGCTGCTGCTTCTCAGCCATAAATGTTTTGAAATTAGTTTACTTCATGGATTTTTCTACTTCGTGTTGGGTTTGACTCTTCTAAATCAGAACCTTGACGAACTTGGCCTCAAAGCTGCCTGTGATGTGTTGTTTCCTAAACAGAGGACACACTTCTAGGAAGGCCCAACCCTCTCCCATCCTTCCTTGAGGACTGCTTTGGACTTGGTCCCACATTAACTGTGAAGGGAAAACTCACAAGGTAGCCATCCGTATGGACATCTTTGATGACTTTCTTAGGGTAAATTTCCAGATGTGGAATTATAAGTCTACGAGTTTTGCACCGTATTATCTTTTGATATGTGTCATTAGGATTACTGCTCAGGTTGCCTTTATCCGGGTACCCTAACACAGGCTAGGTCCAGTTATTTTTGTTGCTCTTTTTTTTTTTTCTAAAAAATTCAAACAAGAATGACTTTTTTTTTTCTTCCTACTGGTTCAAAAAGCCAAGGCTTTTCATTTAAAACTTAAAAATTGATTTAAAGCTTTACTTAAAACTGGATAATGTCTATATTCTGCTTTCACCAAAGAAAAAGCTTCCAGAAGCCACGCTGTGGCCTGGTGTTGGAGGGTGTGTTCCTTGGCATAGGCAGTCTCACCTGGAGTGTGTTTCCATTTCAGGAAGGGAGCACTGCCTTGCGCCGGGTTGCTATGCAAGGCCACAATCCAGCCGTGCAGGCACTACTAACTCAGTGGCCAGAAGTAAATGCGACCAATGAGGTATGTGGGCATGCAGAGCCCGGCTGTTTTCTTCAAGTATCCTCCACCAGGGAGTTTGCTCATTCACTCAAAAGCCGTTTGTAAGAGTGGGCGAGGAGGGATGACACCAGAGAAACACCGTCTTCCAGACACAACCGAGACTGTGGCTGTAGGCACAGAGCCTGCACAGGTTCAAGCCCGATGGGATCTCAGCATTGGGAAGGGGAAGTAGACACAAGCTTCCAGCTCTAAGCAGCTGTCCCCAGTTGACAACAGCTTGCAAAGAAAAAATTAGTTTTCTCCAGTGGAGTCTCACTGGGTATACAAACTGCACTCAAGGGAGGCTCTGTGCCCAGCGGTAGATGCCAACACCAAAGAACTCAATAGTGTTTTTGTAGACTTTTCGTCTCATATTACTTGGATATTTGTTTGTCTGACTGGTTTTTGCTTGAATGTTATGGTTTTGGATTTTGTGGTTTTATGGGTTTTGTTTGTGTGTGTGTGTTTCTTGTTTGTGTGTGTTTTTAAATCCTGCTGTTTGTTTGCCTGATTGTTTTCTAAAGAGAAAGAGAGAAAGAAAAGGCATGGAGGTGGGTGAGTGGGGAGGTGGGGGGGACCTGGAAGGAGTTGAGGGAAGAGAAGCCGTGATCAGAATATATTGCACGAACAAAAAAAATCTTTCCAATAAAAAGAAGAGAAGGAGGAGGAGGAGGAGGAAGAAAAAGAAGAAGAAGAAGGAAGAAGAAGAAGGAGGAGGAGGAGAAGGAGAAGAAGAAGAAGAAGAAGAAGAAGAAGAAGAAGAAGAAGAAGAAGAAGAAGAAGAAGAAGTCATCATTTGTTTTTGGAATGTGTATTTATCCTGGAGTCTTACAGGACAAGAAAGACATGGGGAAAAATATGGTTATAGCTGTATACTCAATATGCCATGAGAATCTATTTCAGAAACCACAGCCTTCACATAGGTGGCAATATCTTATCTCTGTTTCACCATTCCAGTGGACTTTGGCAGAGAGAATTGGCTTTTGCTGTTGCTTTTTATTTTCCTGGGGTATGTATGTGAATGTGCATAAAAGCCATGGTGTGTCCTGGGACTGACTAGGTCAGGAGGACAGAAATTGACAATAGTTGGGCTGAGTAGCTAAAACAGGTAGATGATGAAAGCTCTGATCACCAGCTATTTGGTTTTCTTGCCTATAAAATGGGGATAAAATGAATCCTTCTGGATTATCATATGATTTGATTGTTCCAAAGTGTATGGTCTTGGCAGTGTATGTTGGCATATAAATGCTAAGTAATGCTAACAACAACAAAAGAATCATGCATAAAAGATATTGGAAGCATGCTGTTTTTCAAAGTATTTTTATTATATGCCAAGGGGAAATTAATTTTTAACTTCTTTTTCTTTTTGTCAGAATGGAGAAACTCCATGTTGGCTGTTGAAGGAGGTTATGAAGAATGCAGCCGAGTACTCCTGGCAGGAGGAAGTGATGTCGACATTCCAAACAGAGTATGCAATCTGTGCTGTGATCAGGCCTACAGTGGGAGGAAAGCTTAGAATATGCTTTGGAACTCTGGTCCTTAGTTGATGGTTTACTAGATTTTTATAGAATGAAAATTTTAGTATGCTCTGTTTTGCATAAGAATGAGTTACCGCAGGGTGGTGGTGGCACATGCCTTTAATCCCAGCACTTGGGAGGCAGAGCCAGGCAGATCTCTGTGAGTTCGAGGCCAGCCTGGTCTACAGAGCGAGATCTAGGACAGGCACCAAAACCACACAGAGAAACCCTGTCTTAAAAAAAAACAAACAAACAAAAAACAAAAACAAAACAAACTCGAATGAGTTACCACAGATAGTCTCCATTGATGTCTCTTCGAAAGCAACGTCATTCCTCCAGTTCATTTGGAGAATGACTGAAAAGGAGACAAAAGGAGAAAAGACCTGTCACAGGGAGATGACAGACACTGGACTCCACTTCATCGACAGCAGATACTAAAGAAGAGAAAAGTTTGCTGTGTGAGAGCTCCATGGGTCATCCTGGGCCCAAAGAGTGCGGGTTGCTGTCTGCCTGTAAATATAAAATACTTTATTGAGTTATGACGCTAACAGACTTTGAAACTTTCAAGACTAGTGTTTTAGTTACGGTCCTACTGCCGTGAAGAGACACCATGAACCAGGCAGCTTATAAAAGAAAGCATTTAATTGGGGGCTTGCTTACAGTTTCAGAGGGTGAGTCCATGAGCCTCACGGTGGAGAGCATGGCCTTAGGCAGGCATGGCGCTGGAGCAGTAGCTAAGAGCTTATATCCTGATCTACAGGCAGCAGGCAAAGAGTAAGAATGGGCTTCACATGACTTTTGAAACTTCAGAACCCACCCCCAGTGACACATCTCTTCCAATAAGGACACACTTACTCCAGTAAGGCCACACCCTACTAATCCTTCCTAAACAGTTCATCAATTGGGAACCAAACATTCTAATATATGGGCCCGTGGGGCCATTCTTATTCAAACCACCACAACTATGTTACTGGCTTCAGTTTTTTTATATTAAAACAAAACAAAACAAAACAAAACTATAACTGAGAATGAGCAAGAAACCAATCCAGGATCATACCTCAATGGCAGTGCAAAGACTGAAACTCATGCTGGTGGCTGTGTCTTCAGACGGGTTACTGTGATTTTTTGATTAATATTAAATTACAATGAAAATAACTCCTGACAGAAAATTCAAATGGTATCTAAAAGAGTATATAATTTAAAGTGGCTTTCTCCAACTCTACATTTCAGTTCTGCTCCTCAGAACTCATGTCTCTGAAGTTTACTTAGTCTCCCAGGAAGTGTCCATGCATTCACAAGGAAAGGGTGACTGGACTGGACATTCATCTGTACAGTAGCATAATATGTAATTTATGCTTCTCTGCACCTTGCTGTTGCTTATATTTTAATCTTTGTATTAGCACAATGTGTAAACCGTTCCTTTACAGGGGCTGGAGAGATGGCTCAGTGGTTAAGAGCACTGACTGCTCTTCCAGAGGACCCCGGTTCAATTCCCAGCACCCACATGGCAGCTCATAACTGTCTGTAATTACAGTTTCAAGGGACTTGACACCTGTGGCAAAAGACCAATGCACATAAAATAAAAATAAATAAAACCCCAACAATTCCTTTACAAAAGGTTCAATGCCTCAAACAATGTCTTCTACCCTAGTAAACTGCTGTCATGAGTAGATCCTTCTGAAAAAAACAATGTGTTACTTCATGACATATGGGAAGTTATTAGAGAATTTAAAGGGGGGGGGAAATCTAGACCTTTCCCTGAAATAGATGATGAAGTTGCTATCAATGGCCAGAGAAGTCATACAACCTGTAAGTGTAATGAATAGCAAGACACAGCTAGATAAGAGTGTGGTGAATTTATCAACTGGAAAAACATGTTGCTTTTAAAAATCATAATGTAAAAAAAAATCGCAATGCATGGACCTTCATGTAGGCAAAACACTCATAAAACAAATCTTGAGAAACTATAATGAACATACTATAAATATTACATTATATAAAATGTTTATTACGGAACACTAATTAAAAGTAATATAACAAATGTTAATAGAGTTACACAGACATTGACAGGTATCTTAAGAGAGAATATAAATCAAAAATAGTGAGTTTCTTCTCAGTGATATTGCAAGGTTATTGATACAACAAGCATAGACTAAGAATTCAGAATATGTCTGCTGCAGAGATGGCTCAGGAGTTAAGAGCACCTGGTTGCTCTTCCAGAGGACCTGGGTTCAGTTCCCAGGACCCACATCAGGCAATTTACAATTATCTGTAGCTCCAGTTTTAGGGGTATACTATCTCTGGCTTCCACGGGCACCTACAGTCAAGTGCACATACCCATATGCAGACAGACAGACAGACAGACACACACACCTATACCCAATTAAAAATAATAAAAATAAATCTTTAAAAATAAATAAAAGAGTTCAGGATGTGGAAATCTGTCTTGTCCCCAGAGGCATCTATTCCAAGTCCTTGGGATGGCCTCCCTGCTTAGCAGGGCTCTGAGGCTCGCTCCCTCATCCGAACCCCATAGCTTCTATATTTGCTATTCTGCTTTCATCAGGATTTGGCTTTACTGTGATTTTCACACGCACAAGCTCACATTCTTCCCTTCTAGGACAGCACACTCCCATCATCCACATTCTTTCAGCAATAGCCTCAGCTGATGGGAGTTGCCAAAAGTCCACGCCAGCTTTACCAGAGTCATTGCTTGAATAGATTTGTGTCTCCCCATCACCAAGGAGTTTAATCTCCAAAGCCTCACAATGGCAAAGGCAGAAATGTAATCCAACCATGGTATTTAGAGGTGCATCCTTTCAAAAGTGATTAGTTCGTTAGGGTGGATGTATCCTGGTAAGTTTATAAGGAGAGGGAGAAAGACCATGTGGATGGAGATACACACCACAGCACTGTGATACGATGCAACCTAGAGAGTCCCATTCCAGAGCCCACTCCAGGACATTTGGACTTCCTTTCTGAGCAAAATAAACCTCACTTCCTTATAAATTAGCCTACCTCAAGTACTTTGTGATAGGAATGAAAACTTTCTACTATTTCTAGAGGTTTTTGCCTTTGTTCATTAGCATAGTTCCTGGATAAATAATCCCAGCACCTACTGTAGTCCAGAACTGTTCCCAATTGTCCTAGAGAAGACTCCTAGGAAATAAGCAATGTGGAGTAAGAAGCCAGCCGCAGTAGCACACATGACTACATTGTTTCAGACTTCATTTTGCTTTTACATCTGCAGGGATGTGTTCAGTCATGGGAACGCTTCACCTTGCTGATACCAACTGCGCTTGGCCTCTAGGAGATGGCTTTTGTGTTCTCTTGCCCCTCTCTGTCACTAATGAGAAAAAGTACACAATCGAGTCATTTCCGAGGAAGCAATTGGAGTAGGAGCATGGATTTGGTTGTTAGCAGACTTCCTCCATTTGTGCTAGATGGAGAGACTGCCCAGTTTGGGTACTAGACTCTCTTCAGCATTGTATCAGCTGCCATAAGCCTTACGTCATATCTTATCAAATGTATTTAAATATCCCTACATTTCTAATATGTATTACCATTGTTACTTTAAACAGATCTTTTATTTTTACTTAATTATTTGGCTTCAGTGAACTTCATCTAATTTATAAGTGATTGATTTCTTAGAATATTGCGTATATACTTGGAAATTTTCAGGAGGTTAAAAAAATGAAAACTGTAAGTCATTTACAAATATAATGAATATTTTATGATATTACATTTAACAATCAATGAAGTAGGAATGTGTCGATTAAATATTTATTCACTTCAATTTTGTGGCTTTCTTTTGGTATCTTGGAACCAATAATTATTATTTTTTTCTTAAGTTTCACATATTTCTGGGGCTGGAGAAATGGCTCAGTGGTTAAAAGCACTGGCTGTTCTTCCAGAGGACTGGGGTTCGATCCTCAGTGCCCACATGGTGGCTCATAGCTGTCTGTAACTCCAGTTCCAGGGGATCTGATACTCTGTTCTGGTCTCCATGGGGACCAGGCATACACGTAGTGTACAGACATACACGCAGACAAAACATCCATATGCACGAAATAAAATAAGTTGCACATGCTCCTTTGTTTCTTATAAAACCCATGGGCCACATATGTTGTGCCGATAGGGTTGTGTACAAGTCTCCATAGGATGCTGGCTTTGAGTTCTTCAGACACTAGTTTCGGATTTAGATGGCCTCAGATCTTCCCAGGGGTCTTTGAAGTTTCAAAAGCCCATACTATTCCAAGTTTCGCTCTCCCTCTCTGCCTCACGGTTGTTGACTGCCTCACGGTTGTTGACTCAATATGCAAGCTCTCAGCAGTTGCCTCAGTGCTGCGCCTGCCTACCTGCTGTCATGTCTCGTGATAAGGTCATAGACTCAGCTTCTAAACTAGAAGCCAACAAACACTTTCTTTTATGAGTTACCTTGGTAAGAGTATTTTGTCAAAGGAACAGAAAAGTGACCAGGACTGCTCTTATCAGCAGGTGTATGTATACTAGATCCCTCTTTTATAACCTCCTGGTATTATTTATTCATTTATTTGGACTGAATAGAAGGAAATGTATTTTGATCCTGAAAACTTTCACAGTGGGTTGACTGGACCCATCTGTGATAATCCTATTCTGAGTCTGTTTACACGATTATAGTCAGAGGTTGGCCGGGATTTTAGTCATGCATGACTAAATATCCAAGACAGCTCACTCACTTACCTGGGAGATGTTGCCAGCTGTCAGCTGGGAGGTCAACTGCAGGACCAACAAGTGGCCTCTATGTAGGGGTTACCCTTGGCTAGCTTGGCAGCTGGCCCCAAGAAGAAGTGCTGCAAGAATCATCAGTACAAAAGGAAGGAGGTGGAAGCTGCCAGGCTAGTTAGGGACCCTGCATGGAACTGGTTCTTCTATCACTTCTGCTCTATCCATTGGTTAAAGAAGTTACAGGTCCACCTAGATTCAAGGGATTAAAGAAATGAATCCTAGCTGTTGACAGAGAAGCCGCAAGTAGGTCAGGGGATATCAACACAGCCGCTTTGGGGAACCGGTTCTCTCCAATGTTCTTATATGGAGGACCCAAATGTATTTTATGGCAATCTGATAATCAACCATAACTAATTCATTGGCTTGCCTTGTTGCCAGTTCTCACGCTAGGCTGTTTGGAGGTTGACTGAAGGTTAACCAAGAGTAGACCACGATTTTGAGTTGAGTACTGTTCAGCTCAGGCACTGAGTAAAGATACTTAGGCACTGGAGAGTGGCATGAGGCTGTAGAAGTGAGTGAATGAGAGCTGTGAAAGGAAATGGGTAAAAGGACCAAGAAGCGACACTTCACATAGGTGGAAAGCTTGCTAAGCTTTGAAGCCATTCCTGGCAAAGAGGGGAGCTGGGAATAAACAGAGTCAGGAAGCCAGAAATCACTGAGGTGGTTTTTTGAGGCCAGTGCCAGTCACCTATTTTAACTCAAGGGAAGGATTTGCTGGGACCACAGTGGTAAGCTTGATTCTGGAAACAGGGATTTAACTCACGTGTGCCTGAGTCATAGTGTCTCAGGGTCTTAGGTTAGGCTGCTAAAAATAAAAATTAAGAAATTTAAAAAATTAGTAGTAATAACAAAGCTGGGTGCCTTAAGCAGCAAGCAATTATTTCTCATAGTTGGAGATTGGAAACCCGAACCTGGGCACTAACAGGGATGGGTTCTGGTGAAGATGTTCTTCGGGCTTCATTGGCCTCCATTTGTTGTGTCCTTCCACAGCTGAAAGAGTACCTTTCCTACAAGAGCAGGGACACCATCATGAGGGCTCCACTCCCACAACATTACCACTTTTTGATGTCTCTTCTCCCATATCTCATCTCATTAGGATGATGAATTTTGGAGACCCAGCCATGGAGTTATATGATATGGTAATAGGAGACACTTTAAAGTGATAGACTCTAAAATAATCAGGAACACATCGGAGTTCCTTTTGTTAAGTAGCTGTACTACTTCATTGTGTAAATTAATGACCATGTACTGGGCACCAGACTGCATGTGGATAGTAATGGGGTTCCCCCTTGCCCTCCCCATCTGTTCCTTGAAGCTCAGTGTCAGTGCTTTGCAGACAGCCACCCCGAATGGCCACACATCCCTTGTCAACTTTCTTCTCGGTGAGAATGCTGATTGGCAGCAGCAGAAGGAAGTAAGTCCATGCCAATCAGCACAGGCTTGTGTGCTGGCACAGGGAAGCTAGCTGTGCAAATGTCCCTGGATGAGATGTTTCACAAGGGCGAGATTCTTTTTAGGGGACACTGGCTTTTTATTTGTTGTTGTTGTTTGTTTGCTTTTGAATCTTAACCATGGGGAATAAGATCCAAGGGGTGGATTTTAGAAAGTCATTGAAGTTCCTGCACAAAACAAAATCTTTGTGTTTAAGATATACTTGCTGCAGGAAGTCTCGGGTGTCTAGAGGTGCCTTGACTCCTGTAGGGATCTCACTAGCCTGGAAAATGCTGCTGCTGTGGATATGGAGAAAATGGATCGTTTCCTCGTCTCTGAATGATCTTGTGGTTTTTCAAAGTCAATCCTTTGTCACTGATTGAGGTTTTTCTGAAGTTTGGATTGGCTTTGGCAGAACAAACAAAGCTCCTCTGTGCTGGAATCTGACAAGAAGCATTCCTCTATTTCCCACTGTATTTTCAGTCTCTCCTGCGAATATTATTTCCTCTGCTTGTGCTGAGCCATTCCTATTTATGGCGCTGACTTGAAAGGAGGGATGTGATCTGAACCATGTCCGATAATTTTTAGAGCGTGGAGTTAGAGGGATTGTCTCCAGTTTGCCCAGCTCAGGCCAAGGAGGCTTCCTTGTTCTCAGGAGAAGCCGGGTGGCCCTGGCCCGACCACTTTCTTGAGATGAAGGATGCTGTCTTTTTGTTTTTGCTTCATGCCTTGAGGGAGAAGCTTCTTTCCAAGCAGAGGGGACCTTCAGTCTCCCTCTCAGGTGACCCTTGTCCCCTGGCTCACCCCAGACAGCCTCTCGCTCAGCCGTACAGCCCTCCCTGATCTTCATCTCCCGTCAATCAACCTATCCCCATGGTGAGGATGGAGAACTCTGGAAGGTTTGTGCTCAGGTTCTGCCTTTTGCCTCTTCCTTGTTATTGTAGTTACCGACCTGCCAGTGTGGAAGGTAGGGGATGTAAGGTCCAACTCCTGAGGTTAGCGTGAGTGATACAGCTTTTAAGATCAGTTATTTAACCCAGTCTTGTTTTTCCACATGTTTTTGAACCAGGGTCTTGTGTAGCCTGAGCTAGCCCGAAACTCCCTATGTAGCCTAGACTGACCAGACACTTGAGATCCTCCGGTCCCTGTCGGCCTCGTGAGCGCTAAGATTGCGGCACCTGCTTAATTTAGTGTTTCAAACCGGGATGAACGTGGCGGGTAGTGAGCGTGCAATAAGTACCACGAGAGGAAGTGCTGCTGAGTGTGCCAGGACACCAACATTGTCTCTACATTTGAGTGACACCACAGGTTATCCTAACCACCCCACCTCCTTTACATGGGTGTCCCCTTCTCCACTCTGTTCCTTGCAGCTCTGCTCCCCCTGCTGACATGCAGTCTCGCCACACTTCAGGCCAGTGCTCTCACTGTTCTGGGTACTCCTTCTCCATTCCCGTTCTCCCTCCACTCGGCCTGTCTCTCATCCTGCTTACCCCATGCCCTCACTGCTTCTGCTCCGCTTTGTTCCTTCTTCCTCATTCCTTAGCTGCCTTCTCACCTCCCAGAGAGCTCCGCAGGCCAGTGTGGCTGGATGGAAGGAAGGGAGGTAGCAGGGGCAGTTGAGACAGTGTGTGGCGATGGACTTTGTGGGTTGAGTAAGAGAGGGGAAGGACGGAAGGGGTGAGAGGGGTCGGAAGAGCCAGGTGGAGTGAGGTAAAAAAGGCAGGCTATTTAGTCAAAGGAAGAGATGAAGGAACAGGCTGCTGAGACTGGCCGCAGCCCACCATGGGTGGCCTCTTCGGATGAACGCTGAGCCCCAAGTAGGCAGGAACACCAGCCAGGGATCAAGGGAACTGAGTGTAGCTTGCATCTGTTCAGGAAATGCTGACTGCGTATACATTTCCTCCTTTGCGGCCACTCCTTTCATCCTTTGGCTCTCTGAAGGCTTGGAGAAGTCCTCCGTTAAGCCCTCTTAAGACTTCCTTGTCCAGCTCTTCAAGGAAGCCTCTTCTAGCTTTCGGAAGGGTCAACCCTCCCCTGTTCCTCAGGCCACCTCAGCACATTTGACGTTTCCCCTAAATCACTTAAACTTTGAAACTAAGTAGCTGTGGTGTGTGACTGAATTAAATAAATAAATCAGTAGAAAGGAAAGGACTGTTCCTAGGTATGGTGGAGGAGTAAGTTTATTATAGTTACGTGGGAGAGCATAACCAGAGGCAGGGACATCTGGGAGAGTCCAGAGTGGATGTGACCAGCCTGAGCTGGGCCATGTGAGGAGAGGGGGAGGGGAAGAAAGAGGGGAGAGAGGGGAACCAGGGGCAGCAGCCAGGAGGCCAAAGGTCCAAAAGAGACAGCTAACCAAAATGGTTGGATTAGATAGGGAAAGAGCAGCCCAGCCTCTGGCTGGAGAGTTCAGGGTAGGGGGTGGAGTTTGCCAGCCAGGATGGCCTAGTAACTGAGGGATACAGGACAACCTAGTGGCCAGTGTCTGCTTTGATATGTTAAATAGGCATCTCAGCTGTTTGTCCCAAGTTTGAAACCTAACAGTGACTTTATTAAAAAGATAAATCTCTAACCCTGAAGAAACAGGCCCATAGTAGGTGTTTGTTGTATATGCCCAGGATGACCAGCAGCCTGGGGACGGTAATGATTGCTCAAGTCTTCCTGCGGGTCCCACGCTGAGGTGGACTATTTTAATTCTCAGAAATCATCAGAGAGTGATGGTTGAAATGAATTGCTTCCGGGTTTGAATGCTGAAGCTAGATGCTTTTGAATTTGAGATTTTTGTCTTTCTTTCTGCAGCCCAAGGAGTCACCTCTTCACTTAGCAGTTCTCAGCAACCACCCTACAGTTGTAAACAGCCTATTAAGTGCTCAGCATGATGTCGACATCTTAGATCAGGTAAGCCAAGCCGGCAGGAGCCTGGATATCTGTTCTCCTGTGTTTCAACTCAGAATTTCCCAGTTTCAACACCATGTGACAGCAGGGAGCTCTGCTTAGGTTCAAGGTGCCTAAAAAAATGTCCAGGGGGGGAACATCCGCATCCTTTTTTCATCACGTTTCTTCTGTAACCAGTATCCTGTCCCCACACTTCTGTTTTCTGCAAAGGCAAAACGCGGATTCTGTGGGTGTGTAATCAAGCCGTCCATTTTTAAGAGGCGTAGCCAGGGCTTTTGGTAAACAGTGCCAAGGCAAATTGCCAGAAGCCCTGTAAATCAAAAGCTGCTCCTACAGTGTGAAATGTTGTCCTTGGCTGAATGCTGGTCCCCGTCAGAAGGAAGCTTTGTTTCCCTGTTAAATATCTTCTATGCCAGAAGGCAAAGGAGACTCTTAGAATTAAAACAAACAAATAAAACGATCACCAGGTACTCAGTGAAACGAACCGGGACAGAATCAAATAACCCATAAAAGCCACCCATCTCCGCCAGCTGGAGATGGAACCCGGCGGAGCAGCAAACAATGGGGACTCCTGTGGCCTCTGGGAGCTGCTGCCTTCCAGGGGAGGCAGGCAGGGGGAAGCCTTTCTGGGGGTCTGAGTCACATACAGCCTCCTTTTCCAGACAATCTCCTCCTGTGCCTCCTAAGTTAGGGGGAAGCTGTCATGTGGGGTATACCTGTCCCAAGCTACCCCGTCCCCATTTCCTTTCCTTTGAAACAGCATGACTCGATCCCTTCAAGTCCCCTCCAGCTCCAACCTCTAGGTTAATTTTTGACCTGAGCAGAAGGGAGACTTACCCGCACTCCCTCCCTCCCTCCTTTGGGCAGCCTCCCTCTTCTGTGTTGCATTAGCCCACACATGGAGGGCAGAACTCCCTGTTTATTAAATATATTTGCATATTCCACATGGTTAATTGCTAATGTTCAAATCTTTCCTAAAGTGAAAATCGTTTGCTAAGTAGACAATGTCTTGCGTTCATGTGCTATTTGGGCTTCTACAGAACTGTCTTGATCCCACTCCAGGGAAGGAGTGTTTATCATGCCTGCCCGCCAGTTACACAACTAGACCTTATCAGTTCAAATTTTTTGTTACATCAGTAATATATATATAATATATATTATATTATATTTGTATATATATATATACACAAAATATTAAAATTATGTTTTTCACATAATGTATATAGAATCAGGATGTATAGATAGGGTCTAAAAAGGCAATTGTTCCTTTAGCTCCACTTGTGTTGGTGTTTCCTGTGTTCTGGACTGCGAGCGGTGTTGTCCAAACATGCTTTTGTTGAAATAACACACTTGTACCTGTGTCCTGTGTTGGTATAGACAGCCTTAGATAGGTTTACCGGTTCCTGTGTTGGGTGATGAGCCCCCAGAGAGGCACACTGCCACCTGCTGGTGGCCTTTCCTAGTTAAACAACTTGGCTTTGCCTTTTTTGGTAGAAAGGGAACCTGTGCTTCAGCCTGGTGGAGTGGGTCTAGACCACACCCAAGGTTCCTGTCAGTCTAGATGTCTTCATGTCGCTCCTTTCTGTAGGAGGTCAGGGTGATGATCTTTTGTTGACATGGAGTACACTTTTATCTTCTTGGTAGGAAGCAATTACTTCATTGAGAAGTTAGAAGTCTTTCACTCCTTAATACACAATAATATAAAAAATGCGGTAAAGCATCAAGAAGGCAATAAAATAACCTTTGGTGCCCCCTTTAGACATCACCATTTTAACATTATCAATGAATTCCTCTCTCTTTTTCTATGTGTTTATAAATTAAGCTTAGCCAGATATAATGCCTTTGTCTCCTAAAGCTTTTTTTAATTATTATTTGTTTTTATTTTATGTGCATTGGTGTTTTGCCTGCATGTATGTCTATGTGAGGGTGTTGGACCATCTGGAATTGGAGTTATGACTGCTATGAGCTGCCATGTGGGTGCTGGGAGTTGAACCCAGGTCCTCCGGAAAAATAGCTAGTGTTCTTAACTACTGAGCCATCTCTTTAGCTTTTAATATGTTATCAGTAGTTTTTCCTTTATATAAATCTTTGAAGCCATTTATTACAATAAAATGCGCGACATTCGTTATTGTTTGAATTATTTTTAAGTGTACAGTTCCGTAACATACAGAACTTCCCCTTTCCCACTCCCCAGCCCCTGGAAACCACCATCCTTCCTGTCATTATGAATTTGTCAACTCAATGCACCATGTGCTGAAAAAAAAATTTTGAGACAAGGTCTCATTACGCTTCTCAGATGGGCCCCAAACTCCTGGGCTTAAGGAGTCCTCCTCCCCTAGCCTCCCATGAGGCTGGGACTACAGTTCCATGACCACACACCTAGCTCTGAAGTTGATTTAATAGTTGCCAGATATTCCTATATATTTCTATATAGTTTACATAATGTCTCATTACCAGACATGTAACTCTATGAGAGGGGGCACAGTAAAGAAACTGCTGATGTGAGCACTCCATGACTTGGGGAAGGGTTTTATTGTGAATAAGAGAGAGAGAACATCCAGAGGCATCTGGAAGAGTCCAGAGCAGAGAGGAAAGAAAGCAGACTGGACCTGGCAAGCGCTATCTATTAGAGAGCATGAGAGAGCATGGTGGGGGGAGAATAGTGGAGATAGCCAGAGAGAAGAGCAAGAGATAGAGACCGGAGCACAGGGAGAGAACAAGGGAGAGCAAGGGAGGTGGAGAGAGACAGCAATGGAGAGAGACAGCAAGAGTGAGGGCCACAAACCTTGTGGATTAGAACAAGGACAACTGGGGGTGGGGGTGGGAAGGGCCAGGACAGGTATAACAGGTACTTGTGATCCTGAGGAATCCTGGAGGCCAGCATGGGCTTTCATAAGCTGATAAGCCTCACAGGTAGCCATGTGTCCCTGCTGCCAGAGATAAGGGAGGTCACTCCCTTTGACCGATGGAACCTGTTTCACCAGTTCCTGAGGAATGCTGGCTTTTATCTAGCCTCTAGACAGCCCGTAGTCCAGTTTGAGCTCATTTCTGGGTATTTGGGCGGCCTGTGACCTAAGTGTAACTTCCTCTGCTGCTGCAACAACTGCCGCCTGTGTCCACATGAGGGTACCCATCATCCCCTGTAAGCCTGCATGGCGTGCTCTCCTGACTGTGCTTCCACGACAATTGCACATCTCTCATGGCAGAGGCAACAGACCCCTCTGCACGTGGCTGCTGATCTTGGAAATGTGGAGTTGGTGGAGACACTGCTGAAGGCCGGCTGTGACCTAAAAATCACTGACATGGTAACTGCTCTGTGCTCCCTGTTTCCTGAGATGGCAGCGGAGACCTCCCTATTGGCTGCCATGGAAACAGGAACACCAGACTTCCTTCTGAGAGATGGGCGTGAGATGCATCTTCATAGGCAGGAAAACACCTAGATTATCGTGTGTGTGTGTGTGTGTGTGTGTGTGTGTGTGTGTGTGTGTGTGTTTGTAGCACATGGAGGCCTGGAGGCCAGTGGTCAATGTCAGGACAGTGCTCTACCCTATTTTTTAAAGACAAGAGCTCTCATTGAAACTGGAGCTTGCAATTTAGCTAGACTGGTTGACTAGAAAGCCCCAGGAATCCACTGTCCCCATCCCCCCAGCCCTGGGATTATATGGGCAAGCCTTTTTACATTGGTGCTTGAATGGCAAGCACTTTACTAATGGAGCCATCTCCCCAGCCCCACATCTCAATTTTTTTTATGATATCCCTTTATTTAAATTTAAATGCTATTTTTGCAATATTTTATTAATTTTTTGAGAATTTCATGCAATGTTGAAGGTGGACTTTTCTGTCCTGTCAGCCTATTCCCCAATAACCACAAAGAGGCTTAATGTTAATTATAAATGTTCAGCCAATAGCTCAGGCTTGTTACTGGCTCACTCTTACATTTTAAATTAATCCATTTATATTAATCTACATTCTGCCATGTAGCATTAGCTTTCTTTCATCTTGCATCTCCTGTTTCCTGTCCATGTCTGGCTGGCAACTCCTCTGACTCTGCCCTTCTTCCCAGTGTCCTTAGCCTGGTTCTCCTGCCTAACCTTATCCTGTCCAGCTATTGGCCAGTCAGCTTCTTTATTAAACCAATCACAGCAGTATATATTCACACTGTGTAAAGGAATATTCCACACAATGTCTTTTGAAGATTTTTTACTTTCCCAAATGCTCTCCTTGTCACCATCTCTGCCCTCCCATCCCTGCCCACCCAATTTCTAGATTATTTCTTCTTCCTCCTCCTCTTTCCTTCCTTCCTTTCTTCTTCTTCTTCTTCTTCTTCTTCTTCTTCTTCTTCTTCTTCTTCTTCTTCTTCTTCCTCTTCCTCTTCCTCCTCCTCCTTTTCTTTCCCCATTGAGTCCAGTTTGTGTTATCCAGCTAGTTGGGTTTTGGACCGGCCCTGGTATGTGTTCAGTCTACAAAGGATCACATCATTAAAGAAATGGACTCGTCCCTCTATTTGTAAAAAGTTCTACATATGCATTTAAGAATATATATTATAGTGGGGCAGTGGTGGTGCATGCCTTTAATCCTAGCACTTGGCAGGCAGGGTCAGGCGGATCTCTGAGTTTGAGGCCAGCCTGGTCTACAGAATGAGTTCCAGAATGGCCAAGGACTACAGAGAAACCCTGTCTTGAAGAAACCACAAAATATACATATTAAAGCACACACACATACAAAACCTGAATCAAGTTGGTTTCTCCTGGAAGAGAGTTGGTTCAGAACAAACAAACTATTAACAGTGTGTGCTTGCTAAACTAGTAACATGTGCACGCCAATTCCTTTTTATAGCACAGAGCACCAGAATGTCTTTATGATACACAATATGCCCCTTTCAGTCCCGGGGGTGGAATCCAGGGCCTTACCCTTGCTCCACCACTGAGCTAAATCAACAACCCCAAACCTGCCATTGTCTTTTCTGGTTTTGACCTTCTCGGCCCTCAGTTCAGTGCCTCACTGGTTCTCTAGCTCAGAGTCATGAGTTCTGCATATGTGTGATCTGAGGTCATGGTGTTATTTTACTTTTTTTTTTTTTTTAAAATCATAAAAGTCACACAAGCGGTGGACAATGTGGTAAACATAGAAAAGTGTAGGAAACATGACCACCTACCCTAGGGCCTAGACTTGGGTGGAATGCCACTTAGTCCCCAGATGTGGCTGGTTGACTTCATTAACATTCAGCCTTGGTGTTTTCCCATTCATTCTTTTCAGAGTAACTTGCTCTGTGTCTCTCTTCACACTTAATTCCTCCAAGGCAGTTTGCTGGGTAGAGGCTCTGTAGGAATTCTTGTGGGGCGCCTGGTGCTAGTGGACTGGCTGGACCAGTTGTCAAGGTCAGTACCATCACTTTCCTTTGTTTGTAACCCAAAGCTTGGGGTTGCTAGCCCGAGGATGCAATCCCCCCCCCCCCTCCTTTGCTCCTTCATTCTGAGGGTCTGGCCCATGGCAGGCACTGGTATACATTTAACTGATGGATAAGCACTACCCTTTCTACCTGCTCCCAAAAGTAAGTCTTTCTCTGGCTGTGTTAAAGTCTGGGTGGGTAGCTGGGCATGGTGACACAGGCCTTTGATCTCAGCACTCTGGAGTAAGAGGCAGATGGGTGTCTGGGAGTTTGTGGTCAGCCTGGTCTACATAGTAAATTCCAGTGCCAGAGTTCCAGGCGAGGCAGGCTTGCATAGTGAGATGCTGGAGAGAGAGAGAGAGAGAGAAAGAGAGAGAGAGAGAGAGAGAGAGAGAGAGAGAGAGAGAGAGAGAGAGAGAGAGAGAGAGATTGAAGGAGACGAGAGAGGCTTGATGTAACTCTGACTTGGGGATCACAAAGCTCTTGGCCTCTGTCTGCCTCGTGGTCAAGAGCAGATGGTACCTCCACTCCAGTGTGCTGTTCCTTAAGGAAGTTTCTCCAGCTTGAAAATTCTGACTTTTAGAATACTGCCTTCCCAAAATAGGCTAATTATGGTGATTCAAATGGCTCTACAAGGCAGAATGCAGACAGTATGCAATTAGAGACTTGCTAAATGCCTGCAAAATGCAATTCTTCCTAATTTCATTACCAACTCTTCTGCTCACAGGCTGGGTACTTTCAGTCCCGACTTCCCAGCTCAGCCGGGTCTTAGCGCCTGCACTAAACATCCTATCATTTGTGTTGGTGGGAACTGTACTTGTTGCCGCTATCCAGACATGTAAGAGCTATTGAGAGAAGTTTCTGCATCTTTAGAGTTAGAAACACAGTTTTCTAACATTGCAATTTTTTTCTGGAGTTATTTCTGACCATTACTTTAAATCATCTTTGGAGTCCCTGAGGGAATATGTCATAGGTCATTTGAAATGCAGATAAGGGGCCTGGGGCAACAGTTTGGTAAATAGAGTGCTTGTCTTGACCGCTTGAGGATCTGACTCTCGTCACTAGCATCCATGTAAAAATGCCAATGCCGGGCATGGTGCCACGCCATTTATAAGCCCAGTGTGGTGAGACAGAGACAGGAACATCCCCGGGTCTTGCTGACCAGCCAGCCTAGTCTAATTCGTAAACCCCAGGCCAATAAGAGACCCTGTCTCAAAGGAGGTGCTACGTGTTTCTAAAGATAACACTAAGGTTGTCTTCAGGCTTCTGCATGGGCACACACACATGCACTGAAGAGAAAAGCAAATATAAACTATCCTCCTTTGTCAGGAAAACGTGTATAGTTGCAGAAATAGAAATTGTGTGCTTCACAAAACCGAGGGGGCACAGCTTGCCAAGAGATGCCGTCTGGCTGGTGAGACAGCCACCGTGAGCAGGGGTCACCTTTTGGAATCTGTGTAATATATGAGACATGGGCTTCAGGTAGCATTTGTCCCAAGTTACGTCCAGATCGGTCCTTTCTTACTCATCCAATTTGGTTAAAATTGGAATACTTCAACCTTGGTTAGAGGCAGTATGCTATAAAAGACAAAACTCCTAGCTGGGAGCCCGTGAGCTGAATCCTACACTGTGCATCGTTTTGTCATTATTGACATTGTTCTCAGATCCAGCCCTTTACTGTCTCATTAATCATCTTCCTCAAAACGAGGCTTCTACTTCCTGATCTGAAGTGGCTGCCCAGATTCCCGATGTCCTGTCAGCCTTCCCCTTGGGAAATGGAGGAAAGAAAGGAGAATGTCCTCTTTCCTCTCTTCGAAAATCTTTCCCAGGAAAAGAATGTGCCTTTGCACTTACACACCATTGGGTGGAATGTAGGTCTCATCCCTGAACATGAGGGAGGCCAGGAAATGTTAGGGTGGCACTCATCCTAAAGGCTTTACATGCACCATCACGTTCACTGCTCACCAGGACACCTGGCTGTAACTGCAGAGACCCACGGTGACTAAGGTCTGGCAGAATGGGGATCTGGGTGCAGGTCTCTGTTGAGAAGCTGGAGCTCCCATCTAACAGGCAATATCACTCCCACCCCCTCTTTTTAATTTAGTGAGGAAAGACTTCCCTGGCCGTGGCTGCCAGGAGCCACCATAGCCTCATCGTGGATATGCTCATTAAAGCCGAGAGGTATTATGCCCGGAGAGAGGTAAGAAAAGCCAGTTCCAGCCAAATCAGGGGCTCTTTTGGCAATCACTATTTCGGAATGGGGAATGGAGGGTCTGTATAATTCTTCTGTTTACCCCCCTGCTGTAGTGAACCTTGCTCAGTACAATGATGACTTTCCCAGTGCTGTCTCTATTCATGGGATGGACAGCGCCTCTTCCCCCCCTCTTCCTTTGTGGACGTTGGCAGTCAGACCTGAGAACGTGGACCAGGCAGCCTCATCCACGGCAGCGTTGCTGGCCTAGCATGCCAGCCCCTGCCGACGGACTCCACTGTGACCTGTCTCATGGTCTCTGGTCACGACCTGTCACAGAAGCTCCAATGAGTGGTACACACGGGAAGTACTCTGAGCTCTCCTGACTCTGATGGTTTTGCCATAGTCCTGTGCTGACTTCCTGGCACTCGAGTATTCTGGGACAATCACAAACATTTATCTTTGAAGACACACATCTTATCTCTTGAAGACACACATCTTATCTCTAGGCCAGTCTTTATCTTTCTTTCCTCTGATGGTCTGCCAGCCACACATCTTGGTAGACTGTCCTTCCCTTCAAGATTCAGGTCTGTGCCCTCGGGCAAGATGCTCAGACACAAGACACCAGCCCCAACTTCTAGACCTCTGCTGTTTCCCGGTTTCCCTCCTGGGTGCATGGCTTCTCCTGGGCCAATGTGTCGTGCCAGCATACCTGTCCACACAGCTTGGGTGTCTGTTGCAGAGAGGTTACAAACGTGGATTGTTGTCATTGGCCAATCCTGGGATAGTCTTCTTTAAATCCATAAAGCAAGACTGTTTACTGTCTACATCCCCCTCAGAAGCCAGCTTAGTAGTCTGGATATACAGTCATATATTAATCAATGACAAGGAAACTTGAGACATGTGCCATTAGGCAATGTGATCGTTGTGTCAACACTGCTGAGCACTCTTACACACGCCACACACCTAGGCCAGTTTAGCCACTGTCGTATGTGTGATCCATGATGATCCACATAGCTGTGCAGCCCAAGACTGTGTATGGAGTCTGTCAATGGCTACACAGCTTCCTCGCAACTGCTCTTGCATATCGGACAAGAAAGTCTGTTTTGCCTATAAAAGAACAGTTTCTCATATACAAGTAGAAGTCTGTTTAATCTTCCTCCTTCTCTGACTTATTTTTATTGTTCCTTTTTTGTCTTCTTGCTTCTTTATCCTTCTGTTCATTTTCTTAATCATCTTTATGTTACTGAAGACTCAGATTGCCTTTCCCTTATTCCTTAAGTGGTTTTGCTACACTCGCTTTGGAAAATCAAGCTGTTCAATCCGTCTATTTTTAATGCCTGTTAGCAGTCTATATTCTTTTGGCTAGATGAGAACAAATACCTTTTGCACCAAATGAACCCTTCTTTTCTAAAAAAAAAAAACCAAACCATTGAGAGGTAAGTAGACGTTAAACATTGAGAACCTTGTATAACGCACAAATACAGCTGAAGGACGACCTCGGAAATAGTCCATTGAGAACCCTGGTAACTGGAGTCCTGAGGTCTGTGGTACTGGGAAAACTTGCTTTTAAATAAATAGCATTAATTTCTCTTTCTCTTTTTAAAGTTTATCAAATGCAGTTATTATTTTAAATAATTTTTCTCATTAATCAAACAAGTTTATATCCTGATTTAGTACAAAATAATTACTAATAAAAAGTTCAGAGATAATTTGAACTTTTCTTTTATATCTACTTACATATGTTATATTTATGTACATCACATCTAAATTACCTATATATTGTGTCTATATATACACATACATATTTAACCATATGTACATCCCATTTAAATTATCTCTATATTGTGTCTATATATATATGTCTATATATATACATATTTAACCATATGCACATCCTATTTCAATTACCTATATATTGTGTCGATATATATATACACGTACATATTTAACCATCATCCATCATTAAATTCAGTGGTTCAAAAGCAAAGGATGCTTCTTAAATCTGCCTTTCACTATTTACAATTGTATGTATTTATTATTATTGTGGTGTATGCATGTGTGTGTGTGTGTGTGTGTGTGTGTGGAAAGAGGGAGAGAGAGCACGACTTTTGAGAGTCGGTGCTGGCTGTTCACTTTGAGGCATGGTTTCTGCTGTTGTTTCTGTTGAGCTTGGGTACTGTAGACTACTGACAGCTTAAGTGATTCTCTTTTCCTCTCACCTCACCGTAGAAGTCCTGGGGTTACAGATGAGCACCAGAGCACCCAGCTTTGTAAAATAGGTTCCGGGGATCAGTTTTAGTAGCTGACGATCAGTTTTAGTAGCTCAACCATCTTGCTAGGCCTGTTTTATGCTTTTTACTCTCCATACTTGTGGTGCTCCAGCAACTAGGTCAGTCCCAATGCTTTCCCTGTTAGAAAAGACCTGGGTGTTCTGAGTCCCCTGTTCTTGCCTATAGAAGCCTGAGTGTCCACCCTGCCCATTCTGAGTTCCCTGCCCCTGCCTATAGAAGCCTGAATGTCCACCCTGCCCCAAATGCTAGAATGCAAAGACTGCAAGATTCTCTGAGAAATAAAAATGCACAGAGCGAAGACAGATGCTCATGCTCTTCTCTCCTCATGCTGTCTGATGTTTTGATCTCACTGGGTAGGTCGTTTGATGAGGAGGGATGAGGAGAAAAGGTGCACTTTGTTGGTGCTACCATCTCAGCTCTTAGGATTCCTGGAAACATGGCACCATGTCGGTAGAGACAGAGTGTACTGGAGAAGACTGCAGTTCAGTCTTGTGAACAGTTGTGAGTGCTCACACGTGCCTCCCATTGCTATCCCAGTGTCTGCACCCAAGGCCCAACACCAGCAGAAAGCCTTGCCCTGCTCCTTGGCTGAGATCCCCAGGACTGTGCAGAGCTGTTTGGAGGTGGTGAGGGCTGAGTACAGGCCTACTAAGTTCTCAAAACTCTTGGAAGGCAGGGTCCCATACCCTTAGCCCATCTCCTTCCCTGGCATGAACTCCCATCTTGTTTTTAGAGTATCTTTCATTAAGATTCACTTTCATTTAAATGGAAGACTAAAATAGAAGTCATTCTACATGAAAAAGGAGAGGAGATAGGACGTCTTAACTAAACCTTTTGGTGAGTCATGTCTTCCGTTCCCTCAACAGAGCTGTAATCTTCTGCAGTCCTAATGGCCTGTGTGGTGTAGTTCTAGGAAGCACGACACTTGCTTTTTCCTCCGAGACTCTTCCCTCTAATGTTTTTGAGAGGTTGATTAGGAAAGACTGTGGCAGATCCCACCAAGGAGGCAGAAAGCAGCTTAGAAAGGCAAAAAACCAAAAAACCAAAAACAAAACAAACCCAAGGGAGCAGTCTAGGCACAGTGCTGTCGGGCTTAGCATGGCGGCAGTAGGTTCAGATGAAACCACAGCCACTTCGTTCTGTCCACTACCCTGTCCTCTACTCCCTACCTAACTCTACCCTACCCAGACCTTCCCTGCCCTACCCTACCCTACCCTACCCTACCCTACCCTACCCTACCCTAGAGTTAAGCCTCCAGTGTCCCCTCATGCTCAGGAGAGAGCAGAAAGAAAAGCTATGAGGTTTTATTAAGGATGTATCCAATCTGAACTCCACTGAGGTGTCAATGAGAAAATCCAATACACCAAAGAATAAAGAGAACTCAGTGTTGAGAGTCAGGCCACTAAAGCTGTTGGTTGTGATGTTTCACTTGCCAACATGTCCCCTCTGTTCTTTTTGGAAGTGGGCAAATACCAGTCAGCAACCCAGACACAACACTGCGGAATCACTCACATTAGCTGCTTCAGATACAGTCCTCATGCTTTTTATTCAGACCTTTCTGTCCAACTTGGATGAAAAAAGATGGTCTAGGACAGATGAACAAGTTTTGGCTACTGCTTTACCAATTACTCATGACGTCGGGTAGCAAGGGAGCACGCTGTAAATACCTGGTTACAGTGAATCTTCATTTAGGAGTACCACGAGAACATCCAGGACTCAGCCGCAAGCTCGACACTGACCTGCAAGCAGGACCACAGTCTGGAGAGCAGGCGCATCCGCACGCTCCGCTGGAACCTGGCCTACAGACATCTGAAGGCTAAGGACTGGCAGAGGCAGGCCTGCTTTTGGAGCTTTACGGAGGACCAGATCAGGGCCATCGAGGAACAGTGGTCAGGTGAATGCGGACCAGAGGACATGGACAGGAAGTCATTCAGAGTTGGGAACAGCAGCCCTTCAACACTTCAGGTAAGTGCCCAGAGCCCACAGTAGGCAGAGTCCAGGTCTCACTGCAATAATGGAAGTCATCTCGGCTAAGTCTGCAAAAGCGGTTGGGAATTTAGCAGAAAGTTAGACTCCCGAGAACCTGCCGTCAGCTGTGCTTGCAAAGGTTGACTGTTTTGGCCTGAAAAAGAAATGAAGGCTTCACAATTGAGTGGGAACCAAAGAAGCAAGGATACAATCCCTGGCATGCCCGTGGAACATCAGTCTGGCTTTCCACCAGACTCTGCAGGTTGTCCTAGATGGAAGGCCTTAGAGACAAAGTGCTGCCCTAGAAAAGCTCCCTGTTGAAGCTTTCTGCTCAGGAGGATTCCCTCTACCAGGTTGGGGAAGGGTTCTGGGAGGACATCCTCTGTAAGCCACGCACACGTATGATCTCACTAGCATGGCATTAACATTCACAACCAGTCATATTTTAATTCTCCAGGCAACTGGCCCCGGGAAGTTTGTGGAATTTTGAATGAAGAATGTTGGTACATGTTGTTGGTATTGAAGAAACAATAATACATGTTGTTCTTCAATTCTTCGACAATACAACAATAATACATGTTGTTTGTATCGAAAAAAAAAATTAGTTTTTTTGAGGAGCACATTGTTCCTGCCAAGATCCTAGGCTCCTTCTATGGCATCTGTCCCAGGGAGCCTATTGTGTGTCCCAAGTGACAACAGGTTGTCTTCTGATGCCTCAGGGGGTAGGTCTCAGGGATTTACAGGATGAATAATCCTGACCTGAGTTACAGACCTGCTGAATTGGAGTGGCTGTATGGCACAGGCTTGCGGCCCAGTGATTACAGAACACCAGGGAACTTGTCATACTGTGTACTGTCATTCAAACCTACCTATCGACGGGGGAAAAAAAAAATCTGCATTTGCACAAGATGCCTGGCGAAAACATGTACTTTGAGCCTGACCTGCTAGAAGACCTCATATCTTGTGGGAATTATCTGTTACCCCCAGGCAGGCATCAAAGCCATTCAGTGCCTTATAACTCCCCACCCCTACCTTGTGTGCGCTTAGGAGTGTCTCAGAACAGAAGGAGCAGGCCGGGCTGTCCCATCTCCGAAGGGAGGAATAGCACGACACAGTGAGGAATGGCAAGAGCATCCTCCCATCACTCAGAGGAGGAATGAATGGACGGCAGTAGTCACTTAGAAAAGTGTCAGAAAGAGGTACCAGTGCACAATGCTTCACCCCGGGCCTCTTCTCCTTATACAGGTAACAAGAGCTTCCGTGAGCACGGCTACAGGGCTCTGCTCATCTGGCTGCACGGGGCTCTGATGACACAGCCTGACCCTGCCAAGCAGCTCTACGAGGAACAGGCGCATGCAGGATTCCCAGAATTAGCCAGTGAATTAGTTTGCCACAAACCCACAGAAATCCCTTCTCCCTTCAATGGCGGGGTGGGGGTTACTCCCTGAATTCAGCAGCAGTCTGGTGGGGGTTGGTTGTGGCCAAACAGAACATGGAGCCGTGGAAGGGGCTTGTGTGTACTCTGCAGCATCTGCCTTGTGAAGTCAACCAGTCAGTACTCACCAGTTTCAGCGTTTGAACGAAGAGCGGGGGTGTTTCTGTGTGGCTGTGGACAGGTAGGATGGGGCATGAATGCTCAGCCACCTTCTACAGCTCAGAACTCTTCTCCACAACTGAGCAAGGATTTTCTTCCTCCCAAAGCTACTCGCTCCTATTGGCAAACTCCATCAACTTGGTGGTTGTGAAAATGTTCTCTCTGGGTAGAGATGGCCAGCTGAGCCCATTACAGAAAATCACCCCCCCTCCCAAATTGTCCACTGTGTTCAGGGAACACTCTTTGAAAACACTGGTAAGTTAGCAGCTTTGTAACTCTCCTGTAACGACAGCCACTGAAGGACAAAGTGGAGAGGCATCTGCCATTGTTCCCACGGAGGCCATTCCACCTGGGGCTGAGCACATAACTGTCTCATTCCGGCAGCTGAAGCAGCATTGTTTCAAGCAGGAGTAGGAATGATGAGCACTTAAGACATCTACGTTGCAGGACATTAGCCTCCTCACACAAGGTCCTGCAACTTTCGACATGGTCGTTCCAGTGAAAGTGTATACATGCAAAGTCCGAGGGAAGACTAAGGAGGCAGTGTGAGGAAGTGGTTAGGGCTGTTGTGAGCCTCGCCTTGGCTCCAGCTCTGTGGTCTTAGCAGGTTCTAGAAGCTCATTGCCCCAGTGTGCCCATTCTAAACTAGGGAAGAAAACAACAGCCATTTCTAAAGCTGCTGTGGATGAAATGAATGGTGTGGGGAACACAGTCAACCACATTTAAGGACATCAGCTGTTCGTCTTGAATGTGTGTGCTGGTTAATTTTTGTGTCAACTTGACACAAGCTGGACTCATCTGAGGGGAGGGAACCTCAACTGAGAAAATGCCTCCATAAGATCTGGTCGTAGGCAGGCCTGTAGAGCATTTTCTTAATTAGTGATAAAGGAGGGCTCAGCCCATTGTGGGTGGGGCCACCCCAAGGCTGGTGGTCCTGGGTTCTATAAGAAAGCAGGCTGAGCAAGCCATGGGAAGCAAGCCAGTGAGCACCCTTCCATGGCTTCTGCATCAGCTCCTGCCTCCAGGTTCCTGCTGGATTTGGAATTCTTGCCTTGGCATCTCTCTAATAGACCGTGATTCAGGATATGTAAAGCAAATAAACCTTTTCCTCTTCAAGTTGCTTTTAGTTATGGTGTTTCGTCATAGCAATAGAAACCCTAACTAAGGTAATGTTTTTTTCCAGAAAAGATTCGTCAGTTCAAAGGTAAAACATGCAAGCTCCAAGAAATGTGCAGTCTCCTAAGCTGAAGAATCGACTCAAATGCTTGCCAACTCCTCATGCAGTTTGCTAACTTTGGTTCCTGAGGGTCACAGCTGGCTCCCGGCAGAAGCTGCTCCTCCAGGGATGGAGTGAACACACCCCCTTCCTCAGGCTCCAGCCTCACACTGGCCTTTGCCTTTTTCTTGAGACAAACTGCTGACTTTCCCAGTTCTGTCTTTTGATGGACATGTGGAACACAGTATAGCTGGAAGGGTTCTGGACCTGCTTAAAACCCAGACTCATGTCGGGAGCAGCATGGCGCTGCACATGGGAATGCAAGGGCGTGGAGATCCGGTTTTGGAATTGGATTCTTGGCTGTGAGCGGTGTGCATGTGACATTCTCAGATCTTTGGCTTCCTTTTCTGGTAGATAGAATGTTTCCTCCAGAGACTGGGGTAAAGATGAAGGGAAAACACCAAGAATCCCTGACCTCAAGGTGGGATACAAGTGGGATGCAAGTCATAAACTCTTATTTTTGTAAAAAAACTGCATTTGGAAATTCAGTCACTGCTGGCTTTATACCATACAAGTGCAACCTATTATTCAGAAAAAAAAAAAAAACCAACCCAGACATACAACAGCGATTTTTAAACTCTTCATAATCTAAATATGGATAATTTTAATTCTTTGTATTTTCTGGTACATTCAATTTTGTTCACAACAAACACTACCTTCTGTAACCTGAGAAAGTTACAAAAGGTATCAGTTCTCATCATTGTTTACCTACCTAGAGTCTAATTCTGACTTAGTCTGGGAAAGCTGGTAAGACAATCACGATCAATAATTCTATCATTAATTTACAGTTTCAAATATTTTTCTTACATTGATTGTAAATGGCCTACGTAATACTAGGAATGTTTAAAACAGGTAATATATTCACAAGATTCCAGAATTTAAAAAGTCCCATCTCAGTCTGTTCTTCAGTTTGGCCATACCAATGACCTTGCTAGCATACGTCCCACAACTTAACCTCTGTATGTAAAATAAGTACAAATGCATACTTACTACAGAGTGTTTCCATCAAACGTGTGTTCTTTAACTTAGGCCAATATGAATTATTTGGTGACTTGGACAATCTGTAGCACTTTTAGAGTTAAAGGATGCCTATGATAGTCCTAGCTACATCAACTTCATCAGTATGTCCATAGGACTTGGGTGCACATTGAAAACCTAGCTGTCTGGGCTCCTCAAAGGTCCAGTGTAAGACCAAGGTTTCTGTAGAAAATGGACATGATGCTAAGGAGGAGCCAGGTGAGGATGCTACCAAATTGGCTCCACTTGGTATCAAGCTTGGCTATCTGATCCTAAGAACATTCTGTTCCAAGGAGGGATGAGGGCATCTCATGGCAGTTCATACAGGAGAGGGAGGAGGAGGACTTGATCCACTTGTCACTGTTTTAATGATTTAAATATGTGTTTTGACTGCATGTATGTATGTACACATGCATTCCTGGTGCCTGCGCAGGCCAGAGGAAGGTGTTGAGTTTTCTGGAACTGGAGTTACGGATGGTTCGAAGTTGCCAAGTGGGTGCTGGGAACTGAACGAGGGTCTCTGCAGGATTAGCAAGTGCTCAGTGGTTGAGTCATCGCTGGAGCTGCACACAGTGGGGCTTTTATTCTGGGTCACATGAGTAGTCTCTTAGCGCAGCCTACTGCTTCTCCTGGCTTTACTGAGCAGACAGGAAGTTCTGGGGAGCATGCCCACAGGGAAGGTGTGAGAGAAGGTGCTTCGGCTTGCTGTTCACTAAGCTTACAAGCCCAAAGAGTTAGCTTTTGCTACAGTTGTAGCTAGACCACTGCCTGATATGTCCATAACTCAGAAAAGCTTAAGCACTTATTATAAAATGGAATCATGTTTGCCTACATCACATTTAGTCTCCGAAGCAGGAACAGTGACTTTTTATGATGAAACGAGAGAGCACAGAAGTGGATCATGCTCAAACTGTAGAGGCTTCTGCTGATCAAACCCTCCCATGTCTGCAGGTGGAGGCCCAGATGGACTCCTGAGCACGCGCTCATATACTCCGTAAGTACAGTATCAAACAGGGAAGGGCAGTCCATTCCACTTATATCTCAGATGAGCATCCTAAAATCCATCTAATTACATGTTTGGCCCAAGAGAACAGAGTCATGAACAAACTGCTGAACAGCTTTTCTTCAACGTCAGGTCTGCCCAGATAGTTTCCTTCCTCCCTTCTTTTTTAATTTTCAAAAAATTTATTCATTTATTTATTTATTTATTTATTTATTTATTTATTTATTTATTTATTTATGACAGGGTTTCTCTTACACAGCCCTGGCTGTCTGTCCTGGAACTCACTATGTAGACCAGGCTGGCCTTGAACTAGAGCTCCACCTACCTCTGCCTCCCCATTGGTGGGGTTAAAGGCGTGTGCCATCATGCCTGGCCCAGATGGCTTATTCACCCTGGCCAGCCACTGAAAAGCTTACACTCAGGCTAAAAGCTCTGTAGTCTTGCGGGGCACCCTTCTGCAGCACATGCGTGGATGTGTAGAAAGAACAGTCAGGCTCAATGCTGCAGGCTCCAGTAAGGTGAGAAAGAACAAAGAAAGCAGAGTCATCCCAGCAGGGAGCTTCTCTCTGTCTGGGTGCTAATCAAAAGTCTCATTCACAGATGTAGCCTGTCTCCCTCAGCGTTTAACTGCAGTCCTAGAGACGAAGACTACGACACTGAAGGCAGAAAAGGCTGTGTTTAGAAATACCACTGTTACTCTTGGTCTTTATCTAGAAACTAAAATAGCTTCTTATGTTTTAGTAATGGCAGTAAAAGTCTCTTTCAAAGTTTTGTGTAAATTATGGCTCAGTAACAATGGAAATGATTTCCTTTTAGAAATAATGTACCCTTCAACAATGCAATCAGTGGTAGGCTGGACATGTTTAGAACAAAGTTTTTTTTTTTTAATTAAAAAGTTCTACTTAATTGTTTAAATAAAAATAACAACATTAAAATAATCTCTGCACACAGTTACAAAGGATGGGAAAGTCTCTTAGAATTCTGAAAAGATGAACATGTGTCCATGAGTTCTAAGAGTACAGAAAAGTCAAAAACAAAATCTTCTTGCTCCCAGTCAAGTCCTTATCAGAGGACTGAAAAGCCTGAGTGTGAACAGTCACTCAGTCAACCACTTTTATGGACTGAACACTGGAGAGAGACTGGGTGTGTGTTGGCCTGGCTCCGAGAGACCTAGAAGCTGGCATGGCGCCTTCGGAATGGATGGTCCGTGGGTACTTGGCAGCAGCTGCCTGAGGAATGGTTTGCTGTAAAGATAAGAGGTTGCTTTAATAATCCGAGAGTTTAGATGTGAAGCATCACCTATAACCCAAACCAACAGGCATTTGGCATCCTGCAGATACCAGCAATGCACTGGGTGGAGTTGCCATTCAACCAACCTGTGAAGCCCTTCTCTAAAAGGAACCACATTTAATACCTGAGCCTTGGGAATCATTGCTCTAAGAGGTCTAAGAGGAAAAGGTTCACAGAGACCAAGTACAGAAAAGGACTTCACAGTGTCTGGATGAGGGTCAACTCTAAACATTCACCCCTTATTCAATTCAGCCCAGGCCCTGCTTCAAGTCACGGTAAAATAGACCTCAGATCTCACTTGGGAGCAGACCCAACATTTTAGAGTCACACAAGAGACAAGGGGTTCCCTTAGTGTCTCTTTCCTTCAAGAGGGTTTTGCTATGTAGCCCAGGCTGGAATCAAACTTGTGATCTACCTGCCCAGCCTCCGGAATGTTGGGAATAAGGAACATGCCACCGTACTCAGTTGAATCACAATTTCCTAAACAAGGGAAGAACTGAATGTGAGGAACAAGTACAGACACTGTGGAGAAGATGATCTGCACACCAGCTCAAAGTTCAGGGAACGCTGAGACATACGTGCTAAAGACTTAAAGTCAGGGCAGAGTAGACTCAGTCTACATATGTGAGATGTAAAAATATACATTGTGTATATACATACAGATGGGATACAGTTAAGACTTTATTGTATCTGCTACAATGTCTTAGTAGCTGGCAGAGGGATTTGTATCAAGTTAAGTTCTTAGTCATGTACACACAAATTTCTACTAAAGGATCTCCAATTTAGAAAAATTATCTTTAAAATATTTCAAGTATAATTTTATGCATTAGGGGCAGGACTGATGGCTCAGCAGGTAGAGGACCAGGCATTCATGTGGTGCACAGACAAATATGTAGGCAAAACATCCACAGACATAAAATTGATAAAAAATGCATTTAGTCAATATATTTATCATGTATTTCAAAGACTACATAATAAAACAGGGTCCTCATGTCCAATTCTGTCTTAAAAGTGAGAATTCCTCTATGGAGAAATGGAAAAGTAACCTCCCTTCTTAAAGTATCTTATACAGATGTTTCTCCAACTATAAACACCTGGGTAACCACTACAAATGGGAGATTCTTGCAGCTGGTATGAAATTTTAGTTGGCAAACATCAAATATGACATGATTTATCCAAGTGGTTTCTCCTTGAGGATGGGTAAGAGGGACTGTAGAAAGACAGAGTTCCCATGGTATTATGATCTACAAAATATGGCAGAACAGGAAATCAGCCCCAGAAGCAAGTGAATGCCCAGCAGATGGGCAAGGGCACTACAAACAGATCCATGCTTTATTGGCCATAATGGTTTCTGCTAGTTTTAGACTGAGATTCCTGGGAAACAATTCAGACAGCGTAGAGGACCACAACTGTCACAGGACGAAGAAGCAGCAGTAGCGGAAGGGTTCCTGGACCTCTGGCTCACAGGCACCTGCTACCAGGCAAGCACTGTGTGCATGCTGAAGAGCAGAAGGCAGCCCAGGAGAGAACAGAGCGCCTGGAAAGAAAGAGTTAAGGTTCCAGTTCCTCAAAGTTTAGGTTTGAGTACATTATTTGATGGAGGCTTAACCTGAACTCAGTTAGGGAAAGTAAGGAAAACAGAAGAGGATGATATAATACTGGGAGGAAAGGAATTGATGAAAGGAGATAAAATTCTACTCCGTCACAACAAGAAGTTAATCTGGGAGGGAGTAGGAGAGTCAGATATGGGGGGTGGGTAGGAAGGATTTGAGAAATGATGTGATTTTTATTTTAATTCAATAAAAACTTAAAAAGATTTTAGTTCCTCAATTTCTCTACTCTCTAAAATGCAAGGGCTGGAGAGACAGCCCAGAGGTTAGGAGCACTTGCTGCTCTTCCAGAGGACTCAGGTTCGATTCCTAGCATCCACACGGCAGCTCACAATCATCTGTAACCCCAGTTCTAGGGGATCCGATACACTCTTCTGGACCAGGCATACATGTGGTGCACAGACATACATGCAAGCAAACATTCAAAGATTAGAATAAGAAAAAAAAAGAAAAAAGAAACAGAAAATCTCACGTTCCTAGTTAAGTCATGGTTTCTAAAGGTTCTGTAGTTTACAAAGTTCCTCTGTATATGCCACTTTATGTATTTTCTCATTTAATCCTGAATTCTGACAGTGTTCCAGAAGCTCAGTACTCTCACCAACCCCATTTCACAGAAGAGAAAATGGAGGCTGAACTATTTGACTTGACTTGTCTCTATCCAGATGCAGCAAATGGAGGTAACAACCAGGATGGTTTCACTTGCCTCCTGCTTCAAGTCTACACATCTTCCCTTACAGCACATATACTTCTTGTAACTCACCATCTTTTAATGTAGAGATAGGCTAGACATGCTACTGAAAGAGACTGGAAAATACAAGGGCAAGAGTCAGCAGCCTAAGGCAGGAACATTTTCTTATATTCAATACCTGCAGCGCAAAGAGTCGCTTTACCAGTAAACGGTTTTTCTTTTTTTCTTCTTGCATGGAACCTTTCAGTTTACTGTTTTAGCAGTCGGCCTACTGGATTACCTTTTCTAGTTGACCATTTTTATGCCATTGGAATAGACATACTTGTTAACAGGAGGAATTGGTAAGTATGATTTACATAGACTAAGAGTACATGGTAACAATGACCAACCATGAATGTCAGGGGTGACTAGGGGACGAACTCATGAAAAAGACTTCCCGACAGGACTTACCACTGTGACTGGATGATGCTTCTCCACGACAACCGAGCTCATGGGAGGAGAAACTCCCATGATAGCCAAACTGCTGTTGATTCTAGTTTTGGAAGCAAAATCACATCGTCCCGTGATCCGAGCTGTAATTGTCTTCCCAGCCTTCTGCTGTGCTGAAGTCACAACTCTTGGCATGTACTGCAAAACCAAACCAAATACCAAGTCGTTGGAAGACCCACTGCACACTCTGCATTACTCTGTTGTGTAATTTTCAAAGAAAACACACAGCACTTAAAACCTAATCAGACAAAAAGGCAAAACAAAACCGCAATGTTCCCAAACTCTAAAATATTCTTCTAATCTTGGCATGTCAACTATTTAAAAATGTTTTTGAGATTTAAAACCCTACTTTTGAAGTGACAGATTCCCAGGAAGTATCCTTGTGTGTTCTCTTAGGTTCCTGCAAGGATCAAGTCTTACCTGAAGTAAACCACATCGACACCAGCACACTGGGGCCGCACGAGGCCTGTGTACATATCTGCGACATTTTACTACACGCAGACTCCTTCCCGCTGGCACTGAGCCACAGTGTAGGTACTCCATCACACACACACCTCTCGCCCATTTCCTCTTCTCCCACTCATCCTCCATAACACCAGCCACTGTCTGGGTTATGACTTCAATCCTTAAGTAGAACTATCATCATTACATACATGTTTTTGTCCTGCTTTAAAAAACTTTAACAATGTTTCATGAATACAGAAACTTAAAATAATTTGTAAAGAATGATTTCATATAACAGACTAGTTTTTCCTCCGTTCTCTTCCTACAGTAAATAATTTTTGTAAAAACATTTCTACAAGTTATTTTTGTAGAAATACAGCAAAAATGGGACGATCACATCAAAAAGCAACTTCAACATTTAAAGCTTTTATTTGTTACCACTAGATGATATTGAAGAAAGGTTATATGTATATCAAGAGTGATGTATAATTTCCTATTTTCACTGTCAATTTATTATATAAATGCTCAACTCTGTATAAGGTAATGCTTTTTGATTTGACTTGTAATGCTTCATCAATATTTCATATTTACACTATAACTTGTCAGTTCTTTAACTTTGGTCAGAAATGGAAAGGACAGTTGCTATTAAAACAATATAATAGCTCCAAAAATATGGGCAGGGTGGTATGAATGTGTGTAGCACCTGGGAGGCTAAGGCAGGAGGACCACAAGTTTGAGGCCAGCCTGAGAGACACAGTAAGATATTCTTTGTCTGTCTCTGTCTCTGTCTCTCTGTCTCTCTCTGTCTCTCTCTGTCTCTCTCTCTCTCTCACACACACACACACACACACACACACACACACACACACACACACTAGCATCAGTTGGGCTGGGAGTGTTACTGAGTGGTTTTGGTATGCCATGAATGGACTTACAGGTTTGATTCCTAGCTCCCCAAACAAAAAAATTTAATAGTTCCTGATGGGTATTAACTTCATTTAAGGACTAAAAACACTCATCTAGTAATATAAACATTTTCCTTATGTATTTCCTTCCTTCCCTGCCTCTTTCCTTCCTTCTTTGGGGGTTCAACCTGTGGGTGGTAACGCTTGTACATATCCATGCAGAAGACAGAGAGAGGCTGGGTGCCTCTCTATTGTTCTCAGACCTACTGCCTAGAGACAGGGTCTCACTGAACCAGAAGCTCACTGTTTAGGCTTGCTGGCTGGCTGGTCATCGAGCTCTCAGGATCCACCTATCTGTCTCCCCTGCCCACCATAGCTCCCTATGCTGGGGCTATAGTCATGTGCAACCATGCCTGGCTTTTTTGAAAATAAGTGCTGGGATTTGGAATTAGGTCCTCAAGTACTTTTTCCAGCTGAGACCCCCCACACCCCATGCTTCACTTTTCAGTGTCCATAGTCTTCAATCTTATCATGAACTCTTCTTACTTGAAGGAGAACATAATCTCCTTTGGACAGCTGCAATAACTATGCTCTTATATGTACTCATGGTGGTGTAACTGAAAATTCCGTGTGAAGTATTAATCTAAATGCATGTTTTTTCCTCAATAGTTCTTCTAAAAGCATTTATTAAATATTGGTCCTTCCCCCATGGTTTGGCCCATCCAAGGTTCTCTCTCTATCTGCATTCAGCTGCAGATGCTAAGAGCTGTCTACTGACTCATGGAGAGGATAATCAAGGAGACTTGGCTCTGGGGAAATTAAAACAACCCAGAGGAAAACAACATTTAATAGGGTTGTGCAAGTCCTTAAAGAATCTGGAAAGAATTCATTATAGTGCCATAAAAACCCAAGCAAAGGCAAAAATGAAGCAATTAATTCTAGGAACAAAAAATATGCTGGAAGGAAATGTCATCACATACATTCAAGGCTTAGTTATATTTACACAGGACTCTCAAGTCCGATTGAAGTTCAAGCTGGAATAGCTTATTAAACACTGACACACAGGAAGGGCCCGGCAGAAGGCTACGATGGTGTCACAGGCCAGGCCCTTCCTCCACAGGAGGAAGTCAATAGATAAGGATTCAGATTAACAAATGTATGCCAAAGACAGGAACATACTGTTCAAGGAAAGGGGCCAGAAAGAAACAGCTAACAGCTTGGGGAAGGGGATTTGGAGGACTGTTGTTGAAAATGTAAAGACTGCTTTTTTAATTAGTGAACTTTATGGATCTTATGTATTTGTGCAAACAAATCTCAGATTTTAAGATGTTCACAGGGCTGCAAACACGGCTCAGTGGTTAAGTGCATGGATTGCTCTTCAGAGGGATTGAGTTCAAATCCCATCAACCACATCAGATGGCACACAACCACCTATAATCTAGCTCCAGGGGATCTGACACTTCTGGGCACAACCCCCACGCCCCCCCAAACTCACACATTAAAAACAAATTAAGAAAAGATGTTCATAAATGTTTTGCAAACTAAATTCACATTTCTATCTTCAGGAAAGTATATATATTACATATATATATAATATACAGATCAGCAAACATAAGGTACAGAATATTTTGTGAATGAATGAAGATTATTTTTTGGGACTGGCAACTGGGATTGAACCTATGCATGCCAGGAATTTATTCTACCAAGAAGCTGGGCCCCAACTCCAAATAAAGATTCCTAAATGCTATTTTAGAATATGAAATTAATAGTTGACAGGAAAATCCACTGGAACTGAGAATCAGCTCAGCACCAGAGCACTCATATGTGCTGAGCCCTGGGTGTGATCCTTAGCAGTGGGGGAACCCACCAGTAACCAAAGTACTGAAAAGTGAGGTGGAACTGCACCTCTAACACCCCAAGGTGATAAACATGTCCCTCCATAGCAGCTCATCTCACTTGAAGAGGGACGGAATGCATGAAAACCCAGAAAAGTTTGGAATGAGGAACCCCAGAGTAGCCAGGAACTACAGATGATCAGCTGCCCCAACCCAGTTAAGAACTGCGTCAGACTGCCTCATGAGATGGAGAGGACACGTCGAAGCTCCAGCTACAGTCACGGTTTGAAAGAAGTCACCTGCATGCTTGGAGTTGTTCCCAGTGGTTTGACTTGCTAACTGTACTGTATATACAGGAAGTAGAGGGTAAGGAGATGGCTCGGTTATCAACAGCACTTTCTGCTCTTTGAGGACGTGGGTTTGTTCTCAGCACATCGGCTGCTTTACAACCACCTATAACTCCAGCTCCAGGGGCTCAGACGCCCCCTTGTGGCCAGTGTGGGCATTCCCTCACACCATACAAATTTACAAAATAATATTTATGCAACACAAACAGTTTAAACTAGTGAAAAAAAGAGCTGTTTTTAAAAATGCATAAGGATGTTTTACAGAGAATTTGTATGAAAAATTATTAAAAAGATTTCTGTTAAATTAGGTGGTGGGGAGAAAACAAAAATACTAACAGTGTTGAACATTTTGCTAGTTCATAACATACTTTACAGAAACTGACACTGGAAAATGGTAAACACATCGGGTAAGGCTTTTACTAGAAAGGTGGTCTATTTACAATCCAAAACCACCACCTAACCTGTCTGTCTGCTGAAAACTGGCTCTTCTGAGTGCTAAGTATGTCCATAGGGGTTACCCTCTATAAACCTCAATCTCCTCACTTATAAAACGGGAAAACAATACCAACTACCTCACAATACTCCGTCCATTCTGATGGAGGGAGAAGTTAGATGAAAAACTTCAGTAAACAGTTTGGAAATCCAGCCAGGGGCATTTCCTCAGGGACTCCAATACACTCCTAGAACCAGGGGAGCGTGGCGCCATCTACTGCCCAGCTCTGTGAGTTGAAACAATTTGCTGGGATAACTGCCTATCGCGCTTTTGTGGAGATGTGTGGTAGGGTTGGGTGCAGTTGAGACAGGCTGGCCTTGTGCTTCTTTTTAAAACAAGAAGACACATCTGAGGTGAGTCTGAGTATCTGGATGACACAAAGGGAAAACTTTACACTGTCCTTACAGAAGGATTACCCGTGAGTCTTTCCCCTGGCCCGGAAGACGTTCTTCAGGTGCTGTAACTATCACATCTGTGACAGTACTTTTGAATTACTTTTCACTACACACTAATATTTTAGCCACTTTTTGTCTTGAGTACTTTCTGTAGGTTGAACCAAGTGGCATGCTGACTTTTTTTTTAAATGCATTTTACACTTTGCTCCCTTTTATTGGAAATAGAGTTTTTCCCTTACATAATATATTTCTATTATGGTTTTCCCTCCCACCACTGCTCCCAGTTCCTCCCCCCTCCCCTCCCATCTGGATCCACTCCCTTTCTGTTTCTCATTAGAAAACAAACAGGCTTCTAAGGGATAATGATAAAATATAGTAAGATTAAAAAAATCCCAAACAGCCGGGCTTTGGTGGCACACGCCTTTAATCCCAGCACTCAGGAGGCAGAGGCAGGCGGATCTCTGTGAGTTCGAGGCCAGCCTGGTCTACAGAGTGAGATCCAGGATAGGCATCAAAACTACACAGAGAAACCCTGTCTAAAAAAAAACCCAGGAAACAAACAAATCAAAACAAAACTCCAAAAAACCCAACACATCAGAATTGGATAAAACAAACAGAAGGAAAAGAGCCCAAAAGAAGGCACAAGAACTAGAGTCACTCAATCCACACTCAGGAGTCCCATCAAACACTAATCTGGTGCAGCCTGGTGTGTGCTGTGAGTTCATAGGAGCTTTGATCATGTTCACATTGACTTTTCTCTATGTTTGTCATGTTCCATTTCCAGCGGTGGGGATGAGAGCTTCGCTGGATTTGATCCTTAGCACTACATTTACAAATATGAGCAAGTGAATGAACACAAAGCCAGATCCCCACAAACACCAGAACAACTGGAGTTGTACGTGTGTGCGTGTGCGCGTGCGTGTGTGTGTGCATGTGTGCCACAAACAAGAAGGGCTGTCTATACAATACTGTTTTTCATGTTTTAAAGACTTCAGAACTATTCGAGGAAGCAAGCACCATGAGGACTGTGAGCAGACTCACTCACACGCACACTTGTACGCAGGGTCAGCCCTAAATGCAGACTCTGATGCAGCCCTATTTTAAGGAGGATATTTTGAAATATCTAGCTCTGTGTATGTTATCTGCATATGCAACATGAATGGCAAATCAGAAATTTAAATAAACTCCTACTGTGTTTATTTAAATGAGATAATCTACATAGAACTACCCTCCAGGATGTATAATCATGGAAAATAAACACAGCTGAACATATGTCCAGGTTGAATTTTAGTCTTATTTCTAAGTCAAACTCCTCCCCAGTTCATATTTCTCGTACTGTATACACATGTGCCATGGACTTTCACTTCCGGCAGAGCAAACACGGCAAGTAGCAGATGCTAGCCTCCAAAATTAGCAGCTCTGAAAGGAAGGAATTCAAGTGAGCTACAAGAGAAAATGTGACCAGTTGTCTGGCCAGATCTGTCTTTCTTCCTTTACAGAGAACTCTCTAGAGCGACAGTGCCCGGTCACGGCCTGCCAGGAACGGTTTACGACCTACTGCCAAGCTGAGTGTGCCTGCTCACATCTGTAATCTCATGTAATCTCAGTACTAGGGAGGCCAAGGCAGGAACTTGCTGTAAATCTGAAGCCCACCTGGGGTGAGAGAGTTTGTCTGTCTGTCTATCTCTCTGTCTCTCTCCCCGACCCCCATCATAATAAAGAGTAAGAGAAAAAAGACCTAAAGTCCTTTCCGCCATCCTCTCTGTTACGTCAGTGGCTAGAGTCCAGGAGAGAGGGAAAACAGTCCCTCTGCCTTCGTGTGAGAGCGACACTGGACGGGAAGGGGCAGCAGAGCTGAGTCTGACAAGGTTGTGGATGTTCACTCCTGAGTCACAGCCACGGTGGGCTGTCACCAATTTCATTACGTCCTCAAACACAGACTTTTCACACCGACTCTCCGCCCTGTTCAGTCCCCTTCTCTAAGCACTCCCCTATGGAGAGGCAGGTTGACTGGAGGAAAGGCTGGCCTTCCTCATTTCAACAGGGTTACAAATGAACAGAGGCAGTCACTTGTTGTATGTGACAGATCACCCAGAAAAAAAGGGAGAGAAAATACCGCTGAGTCTTCTAAGCCCTTGAAAATACCCATTAGTTTGTTTAAAGAAAGTCTGTTATTAACTCTTTCTCAAATGAAACCTATTTTCCTGCAATAGTACTTTTGGATTACTTTCACTACAAACTAATGTTTCAGCCACTTCCTGTCTTGCATACTTCTGTGAGTTGGCCAAGTATCACACTGACTTTTTTCTCTCTGTTCGCCATGTCCCATGTACAGCTGGGGATGACAGCTGGACTGGGCTGGACCCTTAGCACTACATTTACAAAGCCAGAGCCCCACAAACGCTGTACAGGACATCCATGCTTCCGAAGCCTTGCACAGAGGGTACTAACCATTTCTTCCGGGGCAGCAGCAGCTGCAGGTCCTGCTCCCAGAACAGAGACAGGAACGTGAATAGAAGAGGCAGATGTAGCTCCAGCAGAGGTCATGGAGGCGGCGGAGGGAATGACTGTGGCGCTGGCCACTCCTGCTGCTGCAGATGGCAGCAGCTGCGACGGAACTGCTGACGGCATTGCTGACGGTATTGTAGATGAAGAAGTATCCAAATGAGCAGAAAGTTCTCTTCCTGGACCACCAGGGCCACTCTCTTCCTTTTTATTACTCGTGAAGTCTATCCCTACAAATCACAAATCCATTCTATTAACAGTAGCCCAAACTAAGATCACTACCCTCCAAGTAGAGAAAAGACTAATGGTTAAAATATAGTTCTAATGAAAATGCCTATTTGTCATCTTGGGGGTTTACTGTTCACTTAATACAGTGTCAGTATTAACTGGCTAATATCAACTTCAGATGAGGTGAAAGCGTCAACATGTAAAAGCTAACCAATGATCTGCTCTTATATAAAAGATAAGAATCAAGTATGTGCTCAGTGGGAGCCGGCTGGGTGTACCGCCACCGAAACACATGTGGTAACTAATGTATGTGGTCACCTAGGGTGGGAGGGTCTCCAGCCTTTCCCCCTTCACACAGCCATCCTGACTATTAGACCTTTGCAACTATCTCCCCTATCAACACCCTCCTCATGGCAACTGGCAGATGACCAACTCTTGCTGATGTGGGCTCATTTATGAAGTTTCTGTTCACAGATCTCTCTTTGACGGGGAGACATTTTTCTCACTTTTCACACTTACTGTGTCTAAAACTGCTTGAAAACTCTACATTCATCATTTCAAGGATGTTCTAAAATGAAGGCACAAAAACCCAGCTAATCAATGAAATGAAACTCTCATAAATAAGCTTTCTCCCAAATAGGACTTACATGTTATTGCCATCTTCTGCCTTTCTCACAAAAAGCCCCAATAATATTTAGGGGAGCAGGTGAGATGGTTCCTCCAGTAAGGTGCTTGTCCCCAAACTTGATGGCCTGAGTTCAATTGTAGGACAGTGGAAAGAGAGACCTGACTCCTTCAGACTGTCCCCTGACCTCCACATGTGTGCCATGGCCTGTGTATGCCCTCCATCCCCCAAACAGATAAATACAATGAAAAAGTAATAAATAAATAAAAAGTAACTGGTAATGTGGTGACCAAATTACTTAGGTATCATTGAGATACACTGGTCATCCCTGAGATTTTGTAATTCTAGGTTGCTACTGTCTAACCTGTACATAGACCACAGGCCATGGCTAATTCTAGAAAGATGTGCCCAAACACCACTACCCAGCACCATTTGTGACTTAAACAATCAATAGTTTTCACAGGAGTGCAATCAAACCACAGTGTAACAAGATGAAACCATCTCTGATTTCTCAGCAGTCCCCAGTTGGATGTCATCTGAGGCAACACTGAAGAGGTGGGCTGGGAGACTGACTGAAGACGACAACTGGACACTAAGCAGGCAGGGTCTTACACGACCATCTTGACTTACAGAGTGCCTCCTGTTCCTCCTTCACTGTCTCTCTGTGAGAGTCCCCTGAAGCAGGTGTGCTACAGGCTTCGCTTGGAGAAGGGGTCTAAGGCCCATTGAGGGAACTGGCCCCACTCTTCACTGGTAGCAAATGGTTGTGGTCATGTGTTCTAATCCATGCAGACAAAATTATTACAAAGAGACTCCAGGTATTACATAGACTTAAAAAAATTATTTTACTGATAAAATAGGTTTTAGGAAACCATGACTAGGTTAGAAATATTTAATCAACAAACTTGTCTATGAAATGTGGCAACTTATACAAAAATGAAAATAGAAATTTAATGTTTAGAGGCATTAAAATTATTAGTTAAAGAGAACCTTAAAATGTTAAATGTTAAAATTAAGCATTACTTTGGCTGTGCATGGTGATGCATTCCTAAAATTCCAGTCCACAGAAGGCTGAAGCAGGACATGAATTTGAGGCCAACTTGGGTTTTATAGCTAGATGCTGGAATCATTTGGACACTGAGCTTAAGTAAGAATTGAGAGGTACAATGAATAAGCTGACTGACTACTACGGTGGATTTGGAGCTGGGCATGAGCCCATGAAAACACAAACCAGTGATGGGGAGACAAGGCACACTCACTGCAGAACATTCCCCTCAAGTTCCTTTTGAAACTGAGCAGAGAACCACCCATGAATTACTCACCTGCATCACTTTTGTTCTGAAATATGGTCATGGCTTCAAGGTTTAACGCGCATACTCCCCTCATGAACGCTTTCTTCATGGAGTCTTCAAAGTGCTCTTTTTCTTGTTGCATCCTTTGAATCTCGGCTTTTGCATTTTCCAAAGCTCCAGATAACTAAAGAATTATACACAAGGGGAGGGGATTGAAACACAAGAAGGAATATTGTTGTCAAAAAGCAGACTAAGGTTATTCTTTGCTATTTATCTACTTATTTAATTTTTTGAGTCAAGGTCCTATGTAGCCCAGGCTTGTCTCTAACTTGCTATATCGTCAAGGGTGACCTTGAAATCATCCTTCCATCTCTACCTCCCAAGTACTCAGGTTACAGATATATGCTATCATGTCCAGCAAAAATGTGGCTTTTTATTTCTTTTTTAAACTATACAATTTTTATGCAGGATATTAAGTAAAATATATTCATACAAGCCACACATGACCCATATTCCTTTGAGAGGATAAAAACTAACTAAAATTCTTGAATATTAACAGAATTTTTGAAAAGTAGAGGCTATTTACAGAATTTAAAGTACACAGTAAATTTTGGTAAAACCTACTTTCCCATAGACCAAACCTAAAAAGACTACATCTTTTCTGTATGCCATTATATATTATTATAAAAATTATTTATTTCTGTAAGTTTGTACATGTTTGTGCAAACGCATGTGTATGGATGCACATGTGTATCTGTGTGTGCATGTGGAGGTCAGAGATAACCTCAGGTGTTTTCTTTGGTTCCTGTCTACCTTGTTTTCTGAGGCAGGTCTCTCACAGGTATGGGACTCACTGATCTGGTTAGCTGACTGCAGTGAGGTCCAGGGAGCCTCCTGTCTCTGGCTCTGCAGTGCTGGGATTACAAGAACACAACACTGAGCCCAGCTCTTTAAGAAAGAAGAATTGGGGCTGGAGAGATGGCTCAGTGGTTAAGAGCACTGACTACTCTTCCAGAGGTCCTGAGTTCAATTCCCAGCAACCACATGGTGGCTCACAACCATCTGTAATGAGATCTGGTGCCCTCTTCTGGCCTGCAGTCATACATGTTATATACACAGTAAATAAATAAATCTTAAAAAAATAAAAGAAAGAAGAATTGAACTTGGTTCCTCCTGCCCATAAGGTAAGCAGCTTACTGACTGTGACATCTCTCTAGCTCTGTAAAATTTATTTTAATACTGTTTGGTGTTATAAGAAAGACTTTTTCTTTTTCCTTTTAATATGATTTCAAAAGGCCCTTTGCATTCTAAATGTTTAGTTTTCCTCTCCTCCTTTCATGATCCAAATGATTTCCTATGGAAACAATGTTAATTCTATTATTGAAAGCCAGAGGAAAAATAATTCAATTTATATACATTTGTTTTATATTAAATTTACATAGGAGCATAGTTTATTTAAATTAATAAAGATAAACATCTTTAAATTTTTGCTCTTGGCTATATAAACACTAAAAAAAATCATAGCCTAACTTATAGTGAGTCTATACATTTCTTCTACTATACAAAGTAGAAATTTTATTATTTATTCTTCTCTCATATATTCTATCTTGATCAATCCCCCCCCACACTCCTCTCAGTCCCCCACCGCACCTCCCCTCTCTCTCCCTCAGATCCATTCCTCCTCCGCGTTCCCTCAGAAAAGAGCAAGTCTCTCAGGGACGTGCACTGAACACGGCTTAACAAGTTACAACAAGACGAGGCACAAGCTCTCCTATCAAGGCTGGACGAGGCAACCCAGTAGGAAGAAAAGGGTCCCAGGAGCAGATGAAAGGGTCAGAGATGCCCCCGCTGCTAGGATTCCCACAAGAGCACCAAGCTACACAATCATAACACATAGCAAAGGAGCTAGCTCAGACCCATACAGGCTCCGTGATTCTTGCTTCAGTTTCTGAGCCTTAGGACCCCTTAGTGATTCCGTGGGCCGTGTTCTTGTTTAAAAACACTTACCATAGCAAGTTTGGCTTCATAGTCATTGGAGAGCTGCACACAGACTTCTTCAGCCCTTGCCTGGCACGCGCGCTCCACCACTTCTTTCCACTGCCTCTGCACCACGGACCGCCAGCCCTTCCAGACTTTCTTCAGCAAAGTTCTCTGGAAGTATTGGTCAGCCAGTTTTCCTTCATAGACCTGAAGAAAAGCAACACGCAACCTCAGAAACACAGAGAACTGGCAAATGCACGGGCAGTGTAACCAAAAATAGACGGGGGGAAGTGCACGAGTGTTATCACTAATCCTGTCCATCACTCTGCTGCACATGGAAAACTGGCTTAGAGAGGTTCAGGAACCAGCATGGTCCCAGGGGGAAGGGAGAAGACAGAGTTGCCTGGTTCTAGAGCTTGTGTTCTTATCCATGAGATCACAGTTCAACATGGATTATCAAGTCAACGAAAAAACAACAAAACTTGTCATCTCAGTCATGGATCTGCATGACCTTTGCTGAAAGCAGGAGCTGGAGAGTCAGAGAAAGGTGGAAGGCAACAAGGTGGTGGCTATGGTTCAGGCCGTACTACTTTCCCTTTCCTTTGGTGGAAATAGTTAATTCACTCAACTCACACTGTCACACTCCACACCAAGCTGAACAAAACAGGGAACATAAACTATTTTTCTTTTCTTTTTCTTTTTTTTTTTTGTTTTTTGAGACAGGGTTTCTCTGTGTTGGATCTCGCTCTGTAGCCCAGGCTGGTCTCAAACTCACAGATGCATCTGCCTCTGCCTCCCGAGTGCTGGGATTAAAGGCGTGTGCCACCACCACCCAGCACAAACTATTTTTCCTTGATCAGTGCGTGCTTTTCAAGTAGTTGCACGTCTTCCTTTTCTTAAAATTAAGATACTATTCAAAAGTGATGGCAACTTGACAAATCCAGCCAGCTTTTAAAAATACACATTCTCATCATGTGTCACTTAATACATAATTTTAAATTATGGCACTCATTTTAGACAGTCTCATCTACCAACCAATCAATCAAATCTATCAAATCTATCTACCTACTACCTACCTACCTTCCTCCTGTGTGTGGTGTATGCATGTTCACATGGGCATGTACACGTATGTATGTACGTGTAGGTCAGAGGTCCATGTAGGTTATCTTACTCTATTTCTCCACCTTAGTTTTAGAGACTGACTCAGCTGAGGTGGTCAGAAGTTCTAGGGATCCTCCGGTCTTCCCAGACCCTCAGTGCTGCTATGCCTGGCTTTGATTTGGGTGCTAGAGATGTGAGCTCAGGCCCTCACGCCTATGCAGCAGGCCAGCAGTCACTTTACTGACTGAGCCATGTCCCCAACCCCTGGACAGCTTGTTTCAACGTGATGCATGTGTATTTGATCCACTTGGATTAATACAAGGTACTCTTAAAGGAGATTCATGATAATTTTCTTCATAAGCATTGATCTCTTAGGACTACTCCAGGGCTATGTGAACATAGCCTATACAATCTATATTCGTTTCCTTTATCTCTATATTTATTTCCTTTATCTATATCTTTTTTCTGGCATATACGTACTCATACTTTTCTGTGTTTTGAACAAAGTTATTTTCAGTTTTGTATACATGTGTGTCTGTGAGCATGCGCACAGGCACCTGTGGAGGCCAGAGGCGGTAGATCCCCTGGGGCTGGAGCTGCAGTTGGTTGTAACCCACCTGCTGTGGCTGCTGGGGACTGAGGTCCTCTGCAAGAGCAGCAGGCACTCTGAACTGCTGCGCCTTCTCTCCAGCCCCACTTTTCCACTTTTAACACAGTGTTTTGTCCTTTAAAAGACAGTCTTGTTGTGCATACTAAGCTGACAATTCACAATTCTCCTACCTCAGCCTCTCGATTGCTCTGATCACAGTGCGCACAAACATTTCTGGCCTCAGTAATACATTGTTCTTTATTAGTTTAATAAAGAACAAATATGACAAAAATATCACTATTTTTGACACACTGTTTCAGCATTTACTTAATGAAAGTAATGATATTCAGGTATAACTTGTAAAAACCTATTTAAATGACCTCCTTTGATTCTCACACTAAGTTAAGTCCAGACGAACACCACTTGTATCATTGGATGTGTGAATATAGGAGTATCTGTTTATGAAGAGGTTGGGTTTGGCTATTTATTATCAGCAGCATTTCTTTTAGAGCCAGCGTCTTGCTATGGTGCCCAGGCTGGGCTCATACACTGGGCTCAAGTGATCCCCTGCTGCAGCCTCCTGAGTAGCTGGGAATACACAGCCATGCTGCTCCTCTTGGATAGACACGTCAGAAGCAGAAACAACAGAGGAAGCAAATGACCATATATTCTTTTTCCAAATAACTGCTTCCGAGGTCAGGTCTCGGAAAAGAGTCTCATTACCAAGGTGTTTGTAAGTTAGGTACAGTCCTTGTCAAACTACAATGAAGCAGTAAATGGCTTATCTGTCACGAAATATACGTCCTACTACAATATAATCTGAGAGATATTTTTCTAAATGCATCAAAATCAAATTTCTTTGAAATCAGAGCAACATTCTGACCTAATTTCTATTGACTCATTAGAAAACAAATCTTTGACTTTACCAAGAGTTCTAGGAAGCCCCCCTAAAGTCTCGCTGATAACTGACAGTGGTCATCTGTTTATACTCACTTCCTGTCTTGATTTGACATGGCCGATTCGCCAGTGGAAGAAGGTTTTCATTAACTCTATCCTTTCCTTTTGCTTGCCGATGGCATGAGACAAGCTGGAAATCACCTGTGAATGTAATAACCCAGTTACTGGGATGCTCTGACTTTGGGGAAGGGCACACATCCTTACGTGTTTGATTCTGTCTTAAGCTGGAGGGTGCCTGGCTGGCTGCTCAGCGTATTCATTTTTAGAAAGTCATTTTCTCATGCTATAGAGAATAATATGGGTATCTATGCTAGTCATCAATCAGCTCATCTTTCTGTTTTTTGAAATAGTCTCACTATGTAGCTTAGGCTGGACTCAAACTTGTGATTCTCCTCCTACTCAGAGTCCTGAGTGCTGGGATTGCAGGCATCTGCCAGCATGCTCAGTATAGACTATTGTTACTAAGGCCATATTTCCCATGTGAATGTGTAAGTATCAATGAATGATGGGAAAAAGGGAAAGAAATCTTCATTGTGTATATCATATTACTCCCCAAAAGAGTTTACATGCACGAGGATAACATACTTATTACCATTTACCTCATGAAGATAACTGTACATTTGAAAGTTTTGTTACATATCTATAAAGTCTTTACTTATGTGACTGATGAAAAGGGCCTGCTTTGAAATGTCTTCCTAGTCCTTGACCTTGGATATAGGAGTGTCTCAGTGTTTAATTACTTTGTGGTTTCAACAGATTTATAAAAGCAATAGTTCTGTTTTAATGGTTTTCTTGAATGACATTATTATTATCCTTAAAAAAAAAAGCATTTAACTCCGAAGATAAACTCTCTTTTACAGAGAACCATGTAACAGAAATGTATCTGAGATAAGACACACTGGAAGGACCTCAGTAAACCACAAACACTTACCACAAGACTCTGCGTCCTAGTTTATGTTTTTTCCCCTTACAGACAAGAGTCTTGCTGTGTTCACAGCTGGTCTTGAACCTGTGATTCTCCTTGCCTCCACCTCTTCAATACAGAGATTACACGCATACCATGCCCAGCCTTGCTTTCCCTTTCTAATAAAAAGGGCATTCTAAGTTGTCCACTGCATTCTGTGTCTTAAACTGGATGGTGATATATGGCTGTTCATTTAATCCATTTTCATAAATAGAACATAAACATACTCATTTCGTACGATACTTCAAGGTCAGAAAAATCAGAAGTTTGAAGATAATAGAGAAAATGACTGACAATGTTTCAAACAAAGCAAACTACATAAATGTTTGATTTATACTATACCCGTAAAGAACAAAAACAATGTACATCTGGAAAAACATCTTCTTGCTTGCTGTGTGGATTATGTCTATAATCCCAGAAGTTGGGAGACAGCCAGGACGACTTCCAGTTGAGAGGCCAGCCTGGGCTATACACTGAGTTGGAGGCCAGCCTGGGCTACACAGTGAGACCCTGTCTCAAAAAGCCAAGCAATAATGAACCTGCCACTTTTATTTGATTCATTAAACACCCGAGTGCTACTTCTCAAGGCAAGCTGCTGAGGTGTCTACCCTGAATCCTTTTGTGACATCTAGCACATTCTCCTCCATAAACAGATGGGCATCAGCAGAGGCACAGATTCATTTTGCTTACGATGTGATTAGGAGGCCAAAAACTTGGACCAGTTTGAACTCTACCCTCGAGTTTTTAAGAAGCCAAGAGGAGGTAAAGAGTATTTCCTGTGTTTATCTCCATCAGTGAACAAATACATCTCCCTGATAGAATTTGAGATGCTTAACCTATCATCTCCAAGGATGAAGAATGTAGGAAATGCTGGCTCCTTAATGCTAATGACAGCTACAAAACGATGAGGTAGAAAAACCTAGTATGTCTGTGTCTACACTGAGCAGGCTCTTTAAACATCAGCAAACTCCAAAGCCAGAGCTCAGGATGGAACCCTATACACTTGTGCCTACTAAGAATAAACCCCAGGGCTGTGCGCTTAGTTTCTCTTTCTGCCCTACAGGAGCAGGATAATCAGTAGTTCTCAGAATTGGATTTCCACTGAGAATCTGCTGAGTCTTAAAGAGAGGCATAGAAAAGAGGACCTCATCCTTTCTTCCGATGGAAACTTCAAAAGCTTTCTGCAGCTCCTTCAAGTCAGCGATCTGGTTGGAGAGCTGCTTTACAAGTGCCGCATGTTTCTCCTTCTCCTTTTTCATCTCCAGACGGTGCCAGTCCATAAAATTAAGTCTCCACTTACTTAGTTCAGATATAATGTTTGTCTGAAAAGAAAACATACTGAAAATAAGTTACCTGTTCTTTCAAATCAGTCTTAAAATTAAACTGAACATAAACATTAAAAAAGATCAGGTCAAAACAAGAGCTATTAAAAAAAAATCACAACACACTAATAAATGATGTCTGCAAGTTCAACAGCTGTGGCTCTTCACAGTTCATTCACCAAGGGAACTAGTTTTCCATTTTATGTTACTTTGTATGAAATCTTATGACATTAAAAAAAAAAAATCAGGTTTTATTCACTAAACTCCTTTGTGTAGTCATAGACTTAAATGTCCATACTAAAATAGATTAGGTGGGGCTGGAGAGAGGGCTCAGCAGTTACTTATGAGCACTGGCTGCTCTTCTAGAAGATCTGAGCTCAATTCCTAGCACTCATGTGGTGGCTAGCCATCTGCAACTCTAGTCCTATGGAATCTGATACCTTCTGTCATTCCACAGGCATGCAAGCACTTACATACATGGAGGCAAAACATCCCTACACATAGGATTAAAAAAATAAAATGTCAAAAACGTGTAAACGAGAAACGGATCAGGTGAAGAAATGTAGGAGTACGGGCTAAGCTGAGACCCAAAGATGGGCTGATTAGCGGTGGTGGTGGTAGTTGAAACCATGGAGCTGAAGTTTTCCCCAAAAGAATTTCCCACAATAGTCACCTTACAACAAAGAGCTAAGCTCATTTACCCTACTGACGGGCATGAGTAAAAACACCAAGTAATCAATGCTCATCTAAAACCAACAAAAGCCTTCAATAAATAGTATTGGTGGACAGAAAATAGTTTGAATGGTTGTCTGTGCAATATGGCAACAGATCTCCTCTACCCCCACCCCAGGAAACCCATCCCAAGGGGAAGATGGTAGACACTGCTCCAGAGTATTGCTAGAGTTTCAAATAACAGGAAGATACAGAAGTCACAGAATTCACATGATCATAATTTTATGTATGTAAATACATAATTATATGCTTCAGAAAAGTTCATTTTCTCCATTTTTAGAATAGTTAGATCATATTACTTAAAAAGATATTTGTTTTAAATTTTGTGTAAGTCTCTGTATGGGTATGTGAACATCAGCATAGGTGTCCATGAGGCCAGAGGTTTCAGATGCCATGGCTAGAGTTCCAGCAGGTTGTGACCCACTGACAGGGTGTTGGAAACTGAACTTCAATCCTCTGCAAGAGTAAGACTTTTGCTCTTAACTACTGGGCCATCTGTCCAGCCCTCTCCATTAAAAAAATAGCAAAAATCGGGACATTTCTGTAATACTGTTTTATTGGCAGGCTACTAACATCACCCAACAAAAATATTTTCATAGAATCTTCAGACATATATTGTGGCTGCTATAAAATTAATATACATTGGTAGTATATATTTTTTAAACATAAAAGTTCCTCCAATCTCAGCCTCCCAAGCAGCTGGGACTCCAGGTGTATGGCCCTCCTAACCCTCTATTTGTCAGCACTAGGGTCTGAAGGGACTGAAATAGTGTCAGTCATCACTGTATGCCATCAAGAAGCCCTTTCAAACACACAAGAAATGTGGTGGAACATACAGTATCCTAGCAACTCCTTAAAACCTCGCAACTCAAAGCCTGGTTTAGAAACCAGTTATATTACTTAGGAGCATAATAGAAACATGTAATCTTAGGCCCTACCTAAAACATACTGAGTACCAACTCACAGCTCAACAAGAAACCAAGGCAGTTCATATGTGCATTAAAGACCAAGAAGCATAAATCTAAGACACTGGATGGATCATCCCAGGAACCTAAAGGTTTAGGTTTTTGTTTTCTAGGAAAGAAAGAAAGAAAAGAAACAAATAGAGAGTAGGCTCAAGTGTCAGACTACAGCATGCTGGAGCAGAGCAGCCGCAATACCTTCAGACCTGAACTCCAGAGGTCAAGTACATTCTCCACCTTCTGAAGATTTTCCTCAGAAACAAGACGGTCGCCCACAATCATTTCATGGGCATCTGTACGAGTAGAAGCAGAGGCTGGTGAGGAAGAGTCACCTAAAACATGTGAACTGAAAAAATCCATGACTGGATGAGAGACCTTTCTGGGTGACAGGACCGGGGATGTCCCTGGAAGAAAGGCAAAGCAGTCAAGCAGCAGCCAGGTCAGATGGAAAAGCCTCCACCAGCAAAGGCATATCAAAGGCTACCAGACGTCTGTCAACTCTGGAGGCTGAGAAAAGCACAGAGAAGTTCCCCGTGAGGTACACTCAGTGTGGGTGATTGCGCTATCAGTGCTGTCAGTGACGGAGGTTTGACTGGCATGAGATGCTTCCTATACCCTCCCACCCTTCACAAAGAGCTCTCAGGACAAACAAGGATGTGTCCTATCCTAGACCAGTCTGAACCGAAAACCACACCATCACATTAACATTAACAAAGTGTCTTTTATGTTGCTGTGATAAAAATGTTTAAGGGTTAGCACACACATGCCATCCTAAAAGGAAGGTATTTTCTCGACCTTAAGGAGAAAACCGAGGCTCGGAGAGTTAATTGACCAAGTGAGGGTGGTTGTATATAGATCACTATTGCTTTATATTCAGTGCTGGTACCAACCTAACATCCTTAAGATTTGATAATTTAAAGGGGCTGATTATTTAGTTTATCAGATACTATGGATAGGAAATATGGACACCAATCTTCATGCCCGTACATATACACACAACTCTCATCACTTGCTATTACCCAGGGAGTGGAGGAGAGCTAGAGCCAGACAGATAACTGGCCTCTACCTCTACAAAGCATAAAAAGGAAAAGGCAATCTAATCTATTCCACATTTACTAGAATTAGACACTATCTATCACCATTTCTCATGTATTCTACATTAACTATAAAGATTCTAATAACCAGGACTGAAGGGCTTTTCTATCTTTCTTGCAGAATGAATCAAGGGCAGAAATACTATAGAACTTGTTATTTAAAAGCAAATCTTTCCAGAACTCCTTGCAAGAAGGGAAATTATTCCCTAAGTTGTATATCTGCTATGTAATATATATCTGCTTTCCCCCTTTTGTTTGTTTTTCTGAGATAGACCCTATGTAGCCCAGGTTGGCCTTAAACTTATCTCAATGTCCTAAGTGGTGAGATTGTAAGCATATTCCAATAGGCTCTGTGCTTTTATTGTTGAAAACATATATTCATTGTTTACAAAATAGAATCATACAACGTAAGAGCTTGAAAGACCACCTGCAAAGATACTGCCCAAGATTTAAATATTATCATGTAAACTAGCAACAAGAACATTTTAAGATCTGGTTATTAAGTACTATGCTGACATTACTCCTGTTAGCACACTGTCATTACTGAAACAAACTGAGGAAATGTCATCTCACCTGATTTTGAATGGCTGGACATGTCACATCCTTTTCCAACTTCCATTGCAGTTTCTTTCATGGGGTTAGTTCCTGAAAAAAAAAAAAAAAAGGTTTTTAAAATTAAACTGAACTACTGAAATCAAAACGTGTGTATGCACTGTAAAGACAATGGCTTTGCTGTGGCATTCTCAGGCTGCAGATGACATACACACCCCTTCCTTCCTCTGGTGTCCCTGCTCCTCTGATCCTCTCCCTTTTAAACAGTACTCCTTCTGTTTTTATGTCTTAAATAAATTAAAAAAAAATCCATATTCTCCATATGTGGGAAAACATGCAATATTTGTCTTTCTAAGCCTGGCTTATTTTGCTTAACTTGATTCTCAGGTTCCATTAATTTTTCTGCAAACATTATTTTGTTTTTCATGGCTGACCAACATTCCACTGTTCTCTAGTTATATGCCATGGCTATTGTAAATAGTGTTGCAATAAACATGGGTGTGCAAACATTGTACACTAGCTTGGATTTTCCTGAGTGTATATCCAGGGGAATATAGCTGGGTCATATGGTAGGTCTAGTTTCAGTTTATTTTTTAAATCTTACTATCATTATTATTTTTAAAAAAAACTTTGCAAATAAATAAAATCACACACCAAAATTAACCAGGCCCAAAGACTACACAACACAATACAGTTAGAGTTGGCATTCAGAATGGAAGCTATGAAGCTCCACATTAAGTTTTATACTTTTAGTATCAATTACATTTTATGCACTTACCTACCATCAAAGCCCAAATGCACAACAGAATTAGAACTAGAAAAACAATGAATTTTAACTCATTTTTCATAACTCGTGTCCATTCAGAGAGGAATTTCCGCAATGACTCTCTCAGTGGCTGCACAAGTCACATTCCCACAAGCAGTGTCTAAGAGTCTCATCTTTTACCCATATCTGCACCAGCATTGGTTGTTTTTGTGTTGTGGATGACAGCTTTTCTGTGGGGAGACAGGAATCTCAATATGGCTTTGATTTGCATTTCTCTGACTGTTTCAGAGGTCAAATATTTTTCATGTATTTATGGCCCAGTTGTACTTGAGGACACTGTGCTTACTGTCTATGTACCTATGTATCTAATATATAGATATAATATCTATTATATAAGCGCACACACACAGTCTGTGTGACTATGTGAGGAGCATGCATATGCCACGGCATGTTTGTGGAGATGCTCCCCTTCCATCTTGTTTGAGATAGGGTCTCTTTGCTGTTCACTGCTGTGCATGCCAGCTACCAGGCCTGTGAGCTTCTGGGGATTCTCCTGTTTCTGCCTTCCACCTCACCTCTAGGAACACTATGATTACAGACTCACACTATTGTACTGGCTTTACATGGGTTCTGGGAATTTCAAACTCAAATCCTCAAACTTACATGGCAAACATTTGGCCTGTGAGTTCTCTTTCCAGCCCTTGCTTGATTATATTAATAAGTCTGCAGTACATTAGTTTGGTCAGTAGGAACTGTATGTTAAGGTACTCAGTAAAAACCAAAGCATATGACTGATACTGTTGATGTATAATGAGTAAAACCAAGGTTCACATCTCTTAAAGGAATTGAAATTTAGGTAGAAAACATCTGCCATAGTAAATTATTTATTTGAAGTCATGGTCCTGTGGTTCTATCCGTCATTCCAGTGCAGCAGTCTAATATAGGAACATGGTGTGGGGGCGGGAATCTACAAACAGGGACTAGGGAACCAAGACTAGGGCTGTGACTCAGCAGAAACCCAGGAGCCTTTTGTCCCTGTGTGGGTTGTGAAAGGCACCCTCAAGGACACTCATCCTTGCAGGCAAGCCAACTGTATGAAGACTGCCCATGTTGGCTATCTCGGCCCTCTCAAAGGGCCCATGAGGGGGCTCAGTGGGTAAGGATGCTTGCTTCCAAGCGTGACAACCTGAGTTCAATCCCTAGAACCCATACAGTGGAAGGACAGAACAGACCCCTGCTGGCATGCACATGTAGGCATGTACATACACACATACACGAATAAACATATGAAAAACAGAGCGCTTACTCAGAATGAGTTGTTTGTGCTTGTACTTTACTAAATAAGGCGTGAAGAGGTAAAAAGAGCTTCCTTTCTGTTTCTACCTTTAACCCCTCTATCAAAGCACAACTTGGCTTGTATCAGATACCAGATCTATTGCTGACAGTCCACAAGAAGGTCCACCTTTGTGCTATAATGCAAACCACCCTCCATGCCCATGTAAGTACTGCTGACAAAGAACCAGCAGGTGGTTCTAGAGTAACTTAAGGGATTTGGAGGGCAGTGTCAGGAACATCTTTAAAGATGGGCTTGGGCATTTAGTTTTCAAAGTAATCCTGGCATAAAACTTCTGGATCAAAAACAGGGGCATAATAGAGTCCACTAAGAGAAAATAGTTACTGGGTTGCTTTGACTTTAGTAACTTTCCTAAAGTTAAAAGTCAACTGAAGTTTAAATAAAAGGAGCCAGGAACAACACAGTAAAATATAAGGCAGACCCACATGGTACTGCTTTACACCATGGATTGAGAAGAAAACGCTGATGGTAAGGAACGTTTCCAGTCACGTCAGCATCACTGACAAACTCAGGATCTTATGTGGTATCTGTACATAACCTAGTTAGCAAAGCATGTCAGTGAGCGCAGGAAATCTACCTGGAGCCACTTCTCCCTTCGGATGAGACGGCTGGGAAGCACTGGAGTCAACATTTGGATTCACAATAGCATAGCGAAGCAGTTCTTCATACTCTTCCTACGAGAAGCCAGTAACAGTGATGTATTATAACAGCTGTAATGCTGCATCCGACCACTCCATTTTCTGTTGTGTTAAGAAATCTACTAAATCACATAATAGTCACATTTTTACCACAATACAGAAAAGTCGAGCTCTTATGCTAAGCTTGAGTCCTTTGAGTACTTCTGGTATGACTTTTATATTTACAATTAAAAGTTTAAAGAGGTAACAGATGTTGGTGATTCAATAGACTATTTTTCTATCTCTTCTTTCTTACATTTCAGATCAATTTAACTGAAGATGAGACAAGACATGCTATTGAAAAGCTATCACTTTCAATTTCAAGTACTTAAACTGAGACTCAGTTTCTATTTTCTCTCTCTCTGTTCTTCCCTTTTACTTTTCTTTCCTCCCTCTCTCCGTTCCTTCCTTCCTTTCTCTCTTTCTTATTTTGAGACAGGATTTCCCTCTATTCCCCAGGCTGGAACTTGCCATGTAACCCAGGTTGCTATCAAGTCTGCACTCTTCCTGCCTAGGCCTCCTGAGTACTTGCAATACAGGCATGCACCACCACATAAGGTACCAGAATTGTCTTGACATTCTGTAACTCAAAAGAAGCAGACTGGATACTCAAGCTTATGAACTACAACACAGACATTTTGTTTCACCTAGTTTGAAGTCCATACTCACAGGGGAAGCTTGCTTATTTTTGCTATTGTTGTTAGAAGAAAATGCCATGGATTTGAGTTCATAAAATAAATCTGTATAATTATGGCTTTGTTTTAGCATTGGAATTTTAAGTAAAATTGTAAAAGGAGTTTGTACTATTCTGTTTGAAAATTGTGAAATTTCAATGTGAAAGAGTGAGTTGGTTTGACTTTCAACTTGGGAGTCTATTTTAATACACATATGCATTAAACATTAGGTGAAAAAATTCATTATAATTCTTTAAAAAGATTTAAATATTCTTAAGTTTAAAAAACCTGCAAATTATATCTGATTGTTAAAATAAAAGGAAATCCTAAGTTTTTCAGTTATTCAAGACAACCCTACCTTGATAAGTTTGGATAAGACACAAGGTATTCATTGGTTTCTATAGGCCTAAATGTGAGTCCTGTAGTAGTCTTGCCCATGGACCACGAGCACCCATTTCTCCTTTACTCCTGTAAATAAGTCCCAGGGTTTTTGATCTGGGCAAAGGTTTGACCTTGCAGCTAAGGTAGTTAGGAAATATGGTCTTTGGGAGTTGAATCTCTCATGTAAATAAGACACCCTTACCTACTCAGTTCTCCTAACTTGTCTTTCAGTGTCCAATCAAAGTGGCAACAGGAACCAGAACTTCACTGCAGAGAACACTGGAGTATCCCGGGCTCCAGAACTTCAGATGGGCTGACGTTCTGTTACTTTACATTAAGAACGAGAGCACCCAGCAGAGGTAGTTAAATGAGAACATTTCAGAAAATGTTTCTGAAACTTTGAGTTTTAGTTTGAACAGTTCATGGCTATTTTCTGAAAACTTAAAACAATATACTCCCCAAATTAGTAGAGAGTTCTTTAAGTTTGGAAATACTGTAAATGCACTATTTCATTGTAAATGGTATAAGTAAATGAAAAATGTATTTCTGGTTTTGCCACAAATTACCACTGTCCTGATTGTTTTGAGTGGTGGTCTCTCTCTGTAGCCCTGACTGTCCTGGAACTCTCTATGTGGACCATGCTGTCCTTAAACTCACAGAGATCCCCCTGCTTCTGCCTCCTGAGTGCTGGGATTAAAGACATACACCATTACACAGGGCTTTATACGCTTTTAAAAGAAATCATAATAAATTTAGATGTCTTCCTACCTGAAGGTCTGTGGAGACAGAACTATCAGGATCAGAGTTATTGTGAGCAACATGGACTGAATATTTATCCTCATCAGATGACATCCTGCACAGACACTATAAAACAACACAAGTTACCTCTAGTTGTTCCCTGTAATACTTCAGCCAAAGCTTTTAAGTAGTTACAAGGGGTTGCAGCAATGCTTTAACTTGCAAGCGCTTCTCACGTCATTTAGAAGAAATCACCCACTCAACATACTGAGTACTTACAGGCAAGAATCATCAGGCCAAAAAAAAAGACTTACACCAAACATTAGTATATCTATAATATACTGAAAGAGATGAGCAAAATACATGAACGGTTAAAGAAAAATGCTTCAGGACAATCTCCAGCAGGGTCTGTTAGAGATAAGAGCTTGTGGTTACCATTCTTCAGCTTTATGTGACATCTCAAAGACTGTATACTTTCCTGTGAGATGTTGAACTAAGACAGCCCAACAATTGGTGTAAATTTCCTTCCTGAGGCATTTACATGTTGGGAATATTATTGTAAAAAAATTAAGGAAATTAAGTTTATACATTACAACATACTAAATATACACATTGAAATGACTAAAGGTCTTAACTAAAGAAAACTATATATAAAAAAAAATTGAAAAGACAAATAGTAACTATTCAAACTCTCTAAGAGAGACAAGATGGCCCAGATATTGAGACCTGAAAGATGAGCAGGTCCACCCTGAAAGACAGACCAAAGATGAAACTGAGCAGCACAGGGCAAGATACAGAGGCATGGCGTGGATGCTAAAAATAACCAGGCATACGGTTAGGCTGAAGCAAAGTCTGAGAGTAAAGATGAAACAAAAAGGAACAGTTACAATCATGACCTTTCATATTAAAAGGCTGAATCATGCCAGGCGGTGGTGGTGCACGCCTTTAATCCCAGCACTCGGGAGGCAGAGCCAGGCGGATCTCTGTGAGTTCAGGGCCATCCTGGTCTACAGAGTGAGATCCAGGACAGGCACCACACAGAGAAACCCTGTCTCAGAAAAAAAAAAAAAGTTTGACTCATTCCAGAAGATATTAACTATAAAACAACTGATGTGATCAGCCTTGTTTTTTATTCATTTTTGTAGTGCTAAGGATTGAACCCATATGCAACTATGCATGTCAGGGCAAGAGCTCTACTGCAGAGCTACACCTCCAAACATAGCCTTGTTTTTTTTATTAAAGAAATATTGCTCTTGACAGCTTTAGGGAGGACTGGGATTCTAAAACAGAGAAGCCAATTGAGAGCCCGTTGTAGTAATCCAGCAGCAAAGGGTCTTCTCATCGCTGACCTAGGAGACAAACGAGGTCCTGAACTAGAATGCAGCACTGGTAAGGGAAGGAAGTGTGCCTCTGAGACAGCTGTGCTGAGGTAATGGAAACGAGGGGTCAAATCAACGGCCACTTCAAAGGACACAGATTCCTGTCTGGAGTAACTAGATGGCCCATGATACTACTCACCAGAGCGAGGAATGCAGGAAGATGACTCTTGGAGGATGGACGATGAGCTCAGTACCGGGTATACTGGCACGAAGTGGCCCCGGAAGTACTGGGTAAAGCTGTGGGCATGCCGTACAGTCAGCCTTCAGTGTCCCTGGGTTTCCACATCCATGGATCCAGTCAACTGTGGGTTAAAAATATTTCTTAAAGTTGCATCTGCACTGAACATGCAGACTTTTCTTATCATCATCCCCTGAAAAATACTGCACAACAACTACTTACCTAGCATTTATACTGTATCAGGGTTATAAGTAAACTGGAGATGGTCTTAAGTGTGAAGGATGATATGCGTAATAGGCTACACGCAAATTCTATGCCATATTATACAAGTCTCTTGAGCACCTGCAGACTTAGTTGTCTGGGAACCAATCAGCTGACTGTGGTTACAGAGGGATAGCTGTTGTGTGGTACACTGACTACTCAGTGCACAGCTCCAAGCACTGCAATTCATAATGGCTAGAACATAATAATGGTTCCTAAAGTCAAGTTCCTAAACTCAACCTAAAGGTGAGGCCTGCCTTACAAGTATAGGCTGAAGATTTAGATTGAGGAGGCACTGACTTATTGGGGTTTACTAAATAAAGGGGAATGAATGGGACCACCCATTGTGGTATGGTAAAGAATTATTATCCTGCAGACCAAACACACACATTGCACACATTTTTAGAATATAAATACATGTGTATTTTCTGGAAAGATGTTTAGCTTCTAATATAATTTCAGAGGATATAATAATCCTAATAAAGTTAAGGACCGCTACCATGAGAAGACAGTTAAATCTACAACTGCTAAGTTTTTGTTTTGTTTTGAGTGTGTGTGTGTGTGTGTGTGTGTGTGTGTGTGTGTGTGTGTGTATGTGTTTTGAGACAGGGTTCTCTTGGCTGTCCTAGAACTAGCCATGTAGACCAGGCTGGCCTTGAACCCACAGGGATCCGCCTGCCTCTGCCTCCCAAGGGCTGAGATTAAAGGCCTGTTGCTGACTCTTAAGACACAAAGAAGACTTGGTCATATGACCGGAGAGAAAGCCAGAACACACACTGGAATCATGTGGGCAACATCCTGAGGGTCATGGGCCAAAAAGGGGTAAGGATGGCCCTCAACTTGCCAATCAGGAAGTTGTTGAGCCATTTGTGACAGTTTCAGTTGCTACTGGAACAGGCCTCAATTACGGTTTGCTAAGAAAATAAACAAGCCGGGCGGTGGTGGCGCAAGCCTTTAATCCCAGCACACGGGAGGCAGAGCCAGGCAAGCCCGGGCTACCAAGTGAGTTCCAGGAAAGGCGCAAAGCTACACAGGGAAACCCTGTCTCGAAAAACCAAAAAAAAAAAGAAAAAAAAGAAAATAAACAAGAGATAAAGACATTGAAGTAGAAGGAAGGGATACAGGGAAGCCACAAAATAGAAGGCCAGGTTGCAGCCAGATTCTGGAAGGGGAACTGCTGTTTTATTCAGTATTTGCTATGTTTACAAAAGATAAATAAACTAAATCTCAGCTGTGACTGTCTTCCATTAAGCCATTTAGGGAAGACAAAATAAGCATGGATCTGCATCTAGGAATGAATGCTTCACGGATTTCAAACCAACCATGGTGGTAATTTGGTCCGTTTTAATCTTCATTACATTGTCCTTTATGATTTGTTTGCAGACCTGGTAGGCAACCAGAGATGGGAGTTGCGGATTATTTTAGTAACAAACGAGCTGGTATGATCAGACATCAAAAGTTGTTTCTTAAATATATACTGCGGACACAAAACGATTGTGCTTTTGGAAAAATACGTTATCTGCCATTTACCCTGCTCTTTGCAAGCAGGCATGACAATTAACTGAGAATGGACAACAGTAGCATTTCCTCACAGTCTCTGGGTTTGGAAACGAAGCAGAAGAATGATGCCTGCTTTAGTGGGTGACACACGTTATCCCATCACACTCTCAGTATTCTCTAACCTTAGAAACCGCAAGATAGTCTGAAGGCTCCTCTTTCCCACAGGTACAACTTAGCTGAAAAGCGGGCTCCAGGAGTTCAATTGCAACCCCTAAGAGACAGAGGGCGAATCAACGGGCCACTGGCAGGAAGGTGACATCCCCTCGTCCCAACTGCCTGCAAAGAGAGGGGGAGCGCCGGTCCCTCCAAGTTTTCTTCCACCACCCTCCAATCCAACCCCATTTAAATCCAATTCTTTCTTAGTAAAACACAACCTCACGTTTGACCATCTCCCGCTCCGTCCTAAAGAACAGAACCTGCGGGGCTGGTAACCACGCTGGTAACGCTCGCGTCACTTGTGTCCTCTCTACCTGGGCATCTCCAGGGATGACGCCCGAGTCCTGTGTGGGAGGAACCGGCCGGGCCGGCCGCCGCCGCCGCCGGTACCCACCTTCTCCGCCAAACCCGGACTCGTCACTCGCGGCGACCCCAGCGTCGCCGCCGCAACCTCAGCCAGCACAGCTGCTACCCTAGCAGCCACTTGACAGTTTCAAACCGCGGGCAGTGATGAAAGACAGCCCTGGCCATTGGCCCACAGCCTCAGCAATCCTGCATTTGATTGGTCCGCGGGCCGTGGGCGGGGCCTCGGGACTTCAGCCCGGAGAAGCCGGAAATAGGAGATTTACCAGCCGGAGAGGGGCGGGGTCTCGGGGAGGCCGTCCCCGAGTTCCCGGCACAACGCGCGTGCTCAGTGCTGCCCTGGGGCTGCGGACTACGGGGCGGCGCTGCGGACAGAGTTCGTTGAAGCTGTGAACGCTGCAGTGCGGCTTATTTTCAGCAAGGGGTACAGTCTAGTCGAGGTTTAGTTTCCATGCACAGATAGCCCGCCACAGAATCACTGGCTCGACAGCTTCTCTCTTAAAAGTAAAAAAAAAGTACAACCTCTATTGATTTCTTCGGGTTTGGGCTAGGGAGCCTGAATTTTAACAAATAAGTAATTCTGAACACCAGTGTTTAAAACAACTGCCCGCTTAGGTTTTGCTAATGACTTAAATGCCTTAAACTGCAAGACTGGCCCTCAGATCATAATTACAATTTATAGTTCTGTTTTGCCAAGTATTATCACCGTGGGCCGTGCTACCCATATTAAACGGCCTAGGGAGATTAAATGAGTTAAAATAGCTATCACATAGACATATAAAAATATTAAGTTTCTAGCTCTTTCATAACAATTGGCAATAGATATGACTAGAGGTACATAAGTGTCCAGGTGGCAAAGGATTCAGCTATGTGGGCCGCAATCTAGAAAATAGTATTTGTTTGATTTCCCCTTTTGTTACCTAGGCAATGTTATTTTCTTTTTGCTGTATACAGAAATGGCACGACTCAAGCCTTGCCCACTTCCATATCTCAAGAGCTAGATTTCTATTATCTTTTTAATTTAAGAGTTATATAGCCGGGCGGTGGTGGCGCACGCCTTTAATCCCAGCACTCGGGAGGCAGAGCCAGGTGGATCTGTGAGTTCGAGGCCAGCCTGGGCTACCAAGTGAGTTCCAGGAAAGGCGCAAAGCTACACGGAGAAACCCTGTCTCGAAAAACCAAAAAAAAAAAAAAAAAAAAAAAAAAAAAAAAAAAAGAGTTATATTGTGCATGGGGGTAGGGGGCGTGGTGCCCATGAAGAAGTCAGAGGACAAGGGAGGAGTTTATTCTCTGTTTCCACCAGGTGTGACCTGGGGATTGAACGCAGGTCACCAGGGTTGGTGGCAAGTGCTTTTACCCACTGAGCCCCCTCGCTGGCTCTTACGTTTATATGATAATGAACTACGAAGAGCATCAGAAATTTCCTTTGGCATAAGGTTTGTTGACTTCCACTCTCCATGCTTGTTTTAAAGGACAAATTCCTATCACTAGATACAAATTCATACTTTGTTCTAATAACTGCTGTTCAGGTGAATACTATATGGTGACCCCACACACTGTAATCCTTTCTGTGTGTTCCTGCCACTATAACCCAGATTTTTCTTCCTCGTATTTATATATGTGCCACTGTGTGTGGAGGCCAGAGGCTGAGGTCAGGTGTCTTCTTCAGTTACTCGCGGACTTATTTTTTGAGACACAGTCTCTCACTGAACCTGGAGCTCATTGATTTGGCTTGACCAGCTGACTATACTCCACAACCCTCCTGTCTATGGCTTCCCATTTCTAGGTTTGTAGGCACACAACACCACATCCTGCTCTTTATGTGAGTGTTGGAGATCCAAGCTGAAGTCCTCATACTTGTGAGACAAGCACTTTACTGACTGAGGCATCTCCCTTCCCTACAGCTCTGTTTCTTATTAGGGAGAAGGGAAGACTTCACAGAAGACAATTGGGCAAGCCATACCTATTCTTTCATAAAACTGTAGAAAGAGACCAACCTGAACTGGATGTTATGAACTTAAAAATTACTATGTTGTCAAGGTTTCTAGGCAAAGAGAGATTTGAACTCCAGTTGGCTGATTATAATTTAACTGGAAGCTTGAGCCCATTACAACAACTATTTATTCATTCAACAAATATTTAACATCTGTACATGTAATTATTTTGTAGATAGTAGGAATCGGGTGGTGTGTAGGCGGCAGATGCTAGAAAATCATGTGATTTAGTGTCTTATGGGGAAAAAAAAACAGACATCAAAGAACACTACCAAAACCAAAAGGGAATAAATCATTACAAATTGTCTTGAAGTTAGGAGAAATAAGGAAATATCTGTTTGAGTAGGAGCTAGCCACTGAATTATTTTGGCTAAGAAACTCAAATGTTGTTTATTGTGTTTTGGGTGGTGTAGTATAGTAGGATACATAGGATGTCTGCAAGATACAAGTGCCAATTCTATTCCCGTTTTACAGATACCGTGTTTCACTTAGGATCACATAGCTATAAGGGTAGCTGTGGTGTCTATATTCTTATCATACAGGATGTGCTATTGGGAGCATGGCAAAGGCCTTGAGGTAAGAAAGCTCCTGTAAATGGATAATGAACAAAGGCCTGTGGTACAGGAATTTCAAAAGTGAGGAGAAAGTTGCACAAGAAAAGCATGGTGGTGGAGGCTTAATTGAAAATCTTGATGAGGGTTTGAGATTTTATATCAAAGTTAAAAGTGATATATTTTTAGGTGTTCAGGAGAGAGATAAAAGCAACCTGGAAGAAGATGAAGAGAAAATTAAAAGGAGATATTTTAGAGGTAGAACTAATAGATCTTGATTGGGAGAAAAATGTCAAAGACTATTTTCAGGTGTCTGACTTGAGCAACAGTGGATGGCATCATTGTATTGTATTGAGAAAGAAAGCATTAGACGCAAGATTTTTGAAAGAAAATAAAAATCCTGTGTTAAATATGCTTGGAGTTTGCAAGTGGGCTGTTCTCCTAAACAACTGAATAGACAATATGTCTAGAGCAGAGAAAGGAGCTCACATCTATATATCTAAATTGGGAGCTTTTGCATATGGATATGGATTGTTTTGAAAATGGCTTCAGTTTTTCATTTTTCCCTGTATCCATGCCATTTGACTGATAACACTGAAGTGGTTTCCCATCCATGACTCACAGGATGCTAACAAACACCATGCAGTGTTGATCAGGCTGTGCAGTACCTTAGGCTACTCTGTCTTGTGTAAGACAGTGGTTTTTCAGGCTCCACCTTGTTTTGAGAGACTCCATGTTACCAACATCGTTTGGCTCCATTTTGATTCAGAAGCAGGATGACAGTGCACCTTGTCCAGCACCATCCATGATACACAGTCTGATAACCTTTTCCTGTAAATAGAAAGGATAGCCACTCTATAAATTCATCCAAGTAAATTGGGACAATAGAACAAACAGGATATTAAAACATTCCAGGTAAACCAGGCCTGAGAACTTGTTAGATACTTTAGACTGAGAAAAGGGTGTAACTTCCTCATTTGTACCTCAAATAGAGGAAGACACTTAACATTGCTGAGAAGGCCACCAACCTGTCATCTGACTACTCAGAGTGTGTGTGTGTGTGTGTGTGTGTGTGTGTGTGTGTGTGTGTGTGTGAAGGGACCAATAGAGAACTCTCTGTTGTCCCAAGGGCTTCAGCTAGTTGTCTGTCCATCTGCCAGTTCATCTCTCTAGATGTGATCCTGCCCTTCTCCTCTGTCTATACTCTGTACCTCACTTCTGCAGATCTACTCCCAGAGGTGTAGCTCAACCCTTGACTCTCCAGCAGCACCCCCAGCAGACTTCCAGTGGGATTAATTATCTGACCCCTCCTACAACAGAGAGTCTTTCTGCACCCTATCAGATTCCCCCTTTGCCTCTGTTAGGCCTCTATGAAACTTCTTAATTCGGTTATGGCCTCTGTAATGTACATATCCATCCATCCATCCATCCATTTATCTATATATAAATAAGGATATATTTACCATGTGACCTGAGTGTTACTTTTAATCAGTAAGATGGGAGCAAATGAAACTGTTTGTCTAGCTAGGTTGGCTGGTAAGGAAATTAGGACTACTTGGCAAACTGTGGGCAACACAGCCACCATACCTCATGAATCTGTTCTTATTCAACACAGGCTGACGTTGTGAAGGGACACCAGTGTGTTTGCCTACATTTCTGACACAGCATGCTACAACATGAGATCAGAGGCTCTTAAATGCTGAAGTATTTGGTATGGCTTCTGTTTTATTCATGATTGAAGAAGACAAAGGTACATGTGCTACATGACCCAGTCATTCCAGCCAATGCTATCCTCAGCCAGCCTATAGCCATGGCAGGACACTTGAGTATGGTGGTCCATTCCTGCAATCCCAGATACTAAAGAGGTCTGCCAGGAAACCAGCTTGCTTAATAAAAACAGACCTAGTCTTGTCTTGTCTTTTCTAAGTAGCAGTGCCAGCAGGACTACTCAGTCCATCTGCAGAGTCACATGGCAAATAAATGTTAATTGCCAAAAGTCATCATGCTTTAGTGTGGTTTCTTACATAGACTTCTGTGACAAAAGAGGACTGAAGAATACAGTTTAAATCACAGAACTGGATGAGACAACACGATGGGACAGTGGGAAGTGAGTCAAGAAGAGGATGCGGAACAGAACCCTGATGTTCTGTAATGCTTAGAGACTGTGTGGCAACAGAGGAGCCTATAAAAGAGACGGAGAAGATGGAGGAAAACAGAATCAGCTTCAAGGAAATGCTAATAAAATGACCGTTACACACCTGCCCCAGTGTCTCCCTTCTCTTTGTCCCCTCTGTTCTTGGGGATAAGCCATTGCTGAATTCCACTTGAATTGTCTCTTGATTGACTGTTTTCATTTCTTTTCTCCCTGGGCTCCATTCTTTACATTCCCCATTGTCTTAATTTATTTTCTTGTTGCTGTGATTAAAATACTCTGACAAATGTAACTTAAGGGAGAGAGGGCTTCTTCTACCTCGTAGTTAAGACATAGTCTATAATGGCAGGAAAGCCATGGCTGCGGGCACTTGGAGCAGCTGGTTACCTTATGTGTCAGAAGGGAGCAAAGAATGCATGGAGGCTACTCAGTTCCCATTCTCCCTTGATACAGTCCAGAATCCCAGTCAGGAAATGGTACCCCCACAGTGGCCGAGCCTTCCCACCTCAATCAGTGCAGTCAACACAATCCCCTCCAGACATTCCAGAGTTTGTCACGTTCACAACACTGACCATCACATTTGCAAACTATTGTCTTGTGATGTCACTGGACCGCACCACTTCCTCCTCTAATGTCTTTTCTGTATTTCATGGTACTCAAAGCTCTCCAAAACCTAACCCCACCAAAAAGCCTCTGCTGGGGTCTCCCGATTTGACACTAAATGTGAAACTTTGGGAAAGCTGTATAATCTTTATAAGATCTTCTATGTTGAGAAAAATAATGGAACGTACAAAAATCTAAAATTGAAACTAAGTCCTTCCACTTATGTATCTCTTGCTTATTTGCCTACCTATCTACCTCTCTCAATATCTGGTCCTACTGAAATAATTGAAGGGAAGCATGTGGTTGTCTAGCTATACTGCATTCTCCACCTGCCCTTCCATTTGAGTGAGGCCTACTTGTGGGTGGACTCACATCCTCTACTTCCTGAAATGAGACTCAATACGCTGAGCATGCTTTCTACAGTCCCTTTTTCTCACCAAGATGGGCTGAATGGCCATGTGGAACAGAGCTCCCATATCAGTTCTGAAACCAGAAAACAAACAAATCTCTTTGTCCCTTTAAGTTATTATTTTGGAGCCAACCTTTTTTTTTAAGATTTATTTTTATTTATGTGCTATGCATATGAGTCTGTGTATGTATGCTCATGAGAAATCAGAAGAAAGCACAGGATCCTCTGGAGCCATCAACAGCTGTGAGCTGCCCACCTACAGTGCTGGGGACCAGACTCAGGTCCCTTGAAGAGCAGCAAGCCCCCTTAACCACTGAGCCAACTACGCAGCCCTGTTTCAGGCTTTAGTGTCACATCTACATCTACAGAGATAGGCATATAAAGTTGTTAGAAAATAGTATGTGTGAAAGCATCTTATAAATTTATTGTTTAAAAAATGAAGCAACCAAATCAGACAGGAAGACATATAATTTTCAATCATAATATCTACTTTCTAGATTTCTCTAAGATGCAGGCATAAAGCTATGATGTACTTGCTGGGGGACATCTTTATGTGACATGTAGTTTTGGTGGGAAGAGCAAATGCATGCCCTGTTTTTCTAGATATGGATTAGGCATCTGACTTGAAACCTGCTCGGTTTTCAAATCATCCCTGACCCATCCTCAAAGGCCTCCATCACTTCACCTTGTTATTTTTGGGCTAAGACCCTTTGGGAACCCTCCTTACTCTGGGGATCTTCAACAAGGAATACTCTTGACTAGGATAGCAGCTGTCATCTCATGTATCCATTTCATAAAGGTGGAGGAAATGAGATTGAAAGAAAATTGTGTTTACTTTCCTGAAGTTGCAAATGTGGTGGAGGGCAGAGGGAGAGAGGGGGGTAAGAGGAAAGAGAAGTTCATGAGGAGCGGAATCAGGGAGAATGGGGGATTTTAGGGAATGGCTGCCATGATGATTCTGCACAGACTTGATGCTTTATTCTGGACTGTAGATGCACATTTTTTCCTCTTCTTTTTAATCTCACATTGTTATCAGCTCAAGATTATTTACTGTACTGGTTGGTTTTGTGTGTTAACTTGACACAAGCTAGAGTCATCAGAGGAAGGAGCCTCATTGGAGGAAACGCCTCCATGAGATCCAGCTGTAAGGCACTTTATTATTTAATGATCAGTGGGGGAGAGCCCTGCCCATGGTGGATTGTGCCATCCCTGGGCTGCTGGTCCTGGGTTCTTTAGGAAGGTGGGCTGAGCAAGGCATGGGAAGCAAGCCAGTAAGCAGCTCCCCTCCATGGCCTCTGCATCAGCTTCTGCCTCCAGGATCCTGCCCTGTTTGAGTGACAGTCCTGCCTTCCTTCAGTGATGAACAGCAATGCTGAAGTGTAAGCCTTTCCTCTCCAACTTGCTTTTTGGTCATGGTGTTCTGTTGCAGCAATAGAAACACTAACTAAGATGTTTACCTTTTACACTGACCATCAGCCCAGGCTTTGTTATTCCAGGTTAGATGTGGTGGGCATACTCTCTGAAGAGGAGAGAGGCAAGGCTTTTTTGAACACTGGCTTTTGAAAACAATGCTTTTGACTTTCTACACCAGAAAAGCGTAAAACGCATCTTCAGGCAGGAAAGTGTGCACAGATTGTGGTGATAGATGGACTCAATGAATTGTCAACTGAGGGACAGCAGACAGAGCCTCTTCAGTAAGGGTAAGAGGCGGACACCATCAGGGCGGTGGTCTGCATGTGAAGGAGCTCACAGCTTTTCAGCCAGTTAGAATTCATTCGGAACAGTTTGGCTTGTCGGATCCCACCCTTTCTGCACAGCGCTCCCAGACCTTTCATAGCAAGAGGGGGTTCATTGCTTGGCCCTCATCAACCTCCTGCTCTTCCTAATTGTAAAGATTTTTCCTCGAGCTGTTCTGAGAACATCTTCCAGCACTATAAAAACTTCCTTTCTCATGTTGTTTCTTTCTCCTGAAAGACTATGTCGGACTCCCTGTGAGAATCGGGATTAATTAGTCCTCAGGGGACACGATTGCCAAGTCCCACTGAGGTTTTGAGTCCTCCACACATGCTGGGTTTGGGATCTTTAGACTTCCTGAGAGTGGGTTTGCAGATCAGGGTTATCTGACTTGGTAATAAGAATCTCTACAATTCTAAATTGTGTGACTTGCTTTCTTCTTTTCTTCTTCTTTCATTCCCTCCTTTCTCTCCTCTTACTTTTTTTTTTTTAAGTGAAGGAAAGAGAGGAAAGGCTATACCCAGTTTCTTAGTCACCATTCTATTGCTATGAAGAGACACTATGACCAAGGAAACTTTTATAATGCAAAGCATTTACTTGGGCATTTGATTATAGTTTCAGTTCATGACCATCATGGCAGAAAGCACACAGGCATGGTGCTGGAGCAGTAGCTGAGAGTTTTACATCCTGACTCACAGGCAGCAGGCAGAGAACTTGAGGCTGGGTTCTGGTGTAGGCTTCAGAAACCTCAAGCCCTCTCCCAAAGACACACTTCCTCCCCTAAGGCCACACCTCCTAATACTTCTCAAATAGTTCCACTCCCTGGAAGCATGCAAATATATGAGCCTGTGGGGGCCATTCTTACCCAAAACACCATATCCAGTATTTGTAAAAAGACTTAAAATGTTCAGAACTTGTTTTATCTCCTTGATCATGTGAATACCATTTTCCAACCCCCTACCCCGACTCCATGTGTGTGCAGGATCATGACAACCAGTTCATAGCCACACTGCCAGGAGCACACCATACAGTTCAATTGTAGATCTGTTCTTTCTAGCTTGAAATGCATTTTCTTACAGAAGAATGGGAATGTTGTAATTCCAAGGTCAGCTCAGTTATGAGTCCATGACCCTGCTGAAACTTTCACAAGAAATGGAGAAAACAATACTGTAACAAGGCTAGTAAATTTAACAAGACACACACTGAGTTAAAAAAATTCTATTGTTATTTATCTTGTGTACTGATGGAAATTGAAAAGCATGACATGGTGGGAGTGGGGATACCCTTGTACAGGAAGTGGCATGAAAATGTACTGAAGACCAGGGACCGGATGGGAAATGGCAGAAGAGGAGCAGACTTGGCAAGATGAGCGTGAAACATGAGTGTTTGTAGGACTGAGACATGTTCTAAGGTACATTCCTTCAGGTTGTCTGAGCTTCTGCCCATTCCTTCAGGCCGTTTGAGCGTCTGCACCCATCAACTCCATACAAGTCGTTGTGTGAATTGAGACATAGTCTCACTGTAAATAGTCTGCAGATGTGTCTTCCTGTGTTTCCTGTTTCAGAATCTGTGGAAAGACAGAGAAATGTTGTCTGGGGATCCCAGCTCATCATCTCCATCAGGTTGCTTGCTCCTGAGTGCTATTTTAATTTTGAACAATGAAAATATGAATCTTCATTAACAAGATCTTCAAGTGACCTTCCTTAGAAGAAAACATACGGAGATAAAAAAAAAAAACAACAACCCAGAAGTGATTCAAGGATGAACTACAGAGTGAATTCATGGCCAGATTGGCCAGTTTAGTGAGACCCTGTATCAAAATCAAAAGTAACAAGAGGGCTGGTGAGAGACCTCAGTGACACAAAGTGTACCTAGCCTGTGTGAATCCCTAGGTTCTATCACCCATAGCACAAAAAAGGGAAAACTCCATGTAGATAAGCCTATACCATAACACTCAACATATGAGGTGCATAGGAAAGCAAGTTAGTGCTCAAATTCACCAACTTAGTTATTTCTGCTAAAATAATCCTCCCAAGTCATTGCACATCTACAAATACTCACATTTGGACAGCTGATTAACTCATTATTGTAATCTTCAACTCACTACACATGGAATAAAACTACAACAGATGGAGGAGGTCTACAATATTTTTATTATATAATGTAAACATGATTGCTTACAAAACAATATAAAAACCTCCTCAATTTAGTTACCAACACTTTTAGATTAAAGATATGGTAGTGTAACTTTAAAAAAAAACATTCATTTTTATTTTATGTGCATTGGTGTTTTGCCTGCATGTGTGTCTGTGTGAGGGTGTTGGATCCTGGAGTTATAGACAGTTGAGAGCTGCTGTGTGGATGCTCGGAGTTGAACCCAGGACCTCTGGAAGAGCAGTCAGTGCTCTCAACCTTTGAGCTGTCTCTCCAGCCCCCTGTAGTGTAACTTTTACTGATGTATTTATAAGAAGTGATAGTAAGGGCTGGAGAGTTGGCTCAGTGGTTAAGAACACTTGTTGTTCTTGTGAAGGACCCGGGTTCGATTCCCAGCACTCACATGCAGGCTCACCACTTCCTCAGGCATCAGGCATGCATGTGGTACACAGACGTATGTGCAGGCAAAGCACTCATATGAGTAAAACAAATCTTAAGAAAAAGAAGTGATAGTAAACTTTCACAGTATATTTCAAAGTAGGGAAGAAATGCTGGCCCTGTAACAGATATCTGACCATACATTTGATCGTAGCTTGGCTGAAAAGCCTTTTGGTGCAGGCCATCTTGTCCAATCAGGGCAACATCTTAATCCCCCAATTTCCTCAATTAGACAAGAGACACCAGTGACACTGTGGATAAGTTATGCAGGACTTTAATTTTTGAGGTATTAAGGTTTAGACAAAGTATATTCTGATACAAGGGTTTTGATCAAGAATTATCATTGAATTTTAGTCACGTAGAAATTAGAAATTAATAGAGTCAAATTAAAGTGTCATCACTTTTATTAAGTAAGTTTCTAAGTTCAGCTCTAACAAAGAAACATGCTGCTGTGTTCTAGGGCCACAGACCTCTGTTGCTTAGGAGAAAGTCCCTTTCCACGAAGTCTATTGTATGCTAGGCTTTTCTCCCTCTCACAGCCCCACATAAAGAACAGCAGGTCTTCTTTTTATTTTGACATTTAAAAAATTATAAATAGATTGAAGTATAAAAACTAAGCTATGCGTGCACATTACAACAAAAGCTTCTGAAATGCTTAACAATCTGGAAGTAATTACTATACTCAACTTCCTGAAATCTCTGAGGTAGCAAGTACTGACTCACTCCAGTTCTTATTTTTAGGATTAGCCTGTTTTGTTTTGTCTGGCTTAGGTGTTGCTATGCTTTGGATTTGATTTGAACACGTTCCCCCAAAGGTTCATATGTTAGAATGAACCTCAGTATGGCAGTGTTGGGAGGTGGGGCTGAGTTCAAGGTAATTCTGTCATGGGAGCACTCCCCTGGAGGGAGCCCTCCCCTGGAAGGGATTGATGCTTGTCTTGGTTCTCCAGAAAGCAAGTGATTATAAATGACTAAACTTGACCTTTGAGGTAATGCAGGTTGGTTTTTGTCAACTTGACACAAACCTAGACATATCTGAGAATAGGTGTCTCAACTGAAAACATGTGTAGTGGGTAGCCATTCCAGCTTTGATCTGGAAGTTCCAACCCCCATTGAGGCTTTAATAACTGTCATGCCTACAAGGCGGGGCCAAGAGAGGACCCTGAAGACCGGAGATCCAGATGCACTGGCTCTGTTGGTTCCTGGACCCTGGACGCTGGAGGTAGACTGAGCAGAGTTCTCCAGAGAACACTACCAGACTGCGCTACACCTTTCCCAGAGTCTGTAAACTATCCATTCACTTGTAAGTTACCCCACAAAATACATCTCCCTTTTAACTACTTGGAGTGGCCTTAATAGTTTCACCAATAAACATGCCTCCATCCAGATTGCCTGTAAGCAAGGCTGTAGGGTATTTTCTCAATTAATGATAAATGTGGTTGGGTCTAGCCCATGGTTGTGTATGGTGGTGGTCCTTAGTCGTATAATCAAGCAGGCTGAGCAAGCCATGAGGAGCAAGCCAGCAAGCAGCATTCCTCCATGACTTCTGCTTCACTTCCTGCCTTGAGTTCCTGCCCTGACTTCCCTCCATGATGGACTGTAAATTGTAAGTGAAACAAGCCCTTTCCTCTCTGGTTGCTTTGGTCAGGGTGTTCATCACCACAATTCTAACTAAGGCAGTGGCACTCTGGCTTCCTTTCTTACTGTATGATCCCTTCTGTATGTGCTCCCACTATTGTAATGTGGTCCTCACCAGGCTGAGCAGAACCTGGTGCCATGCTTCGTGTGAGATAAACTATTTTATTTATTGATGTACGGATGAATGTTTTGCCTGCATGTATGTATACCACGTGCCTTCAGAGGTCAGAAGAGGGAGTCAGATGCCTTGGAACTGGAGTTACAGATGGTTGTGAGTCACCATTTAGGTCCTGGGAACTGAACCCAGGTCCTCTCGAAGAACAAGTGTTCTTAACCATGGAGTCATCTCTCCAGCCCTAAACTTATTTTCTTTAAAGAAATTCTAAGTCTCGGGTATTCTAACATAGCAATGGAAAAGTAGGCTAGTATGGATGTGAGACAACACTAGTCTGAGACAACATAGCTTGGAATTGATGTAGTTTATTCTATGGATAGGTCTTAGTGATAGTTTGAGAACAGCAACCGGAGCTGCTGTCTGAGCATGGGTCTTCAAGACCTTCATGTGACTCATGTTGCTCCCACAGCACTCTCTACTGCCCCTGACATCCTCTGGCCTCTTAGGCCCCTGGGATGCATGAAAATCACCTGGATGGCTTACTAAACACAGGTTCCTGAGCTCTACTGCTGGCGTTTCTTATGAGGTAGAGTTAGGGTACAGTTCAAGAAAAATCTGCATTTCAAACCAACTTTCAGATAATACTTGTGTTTGTGTGTTCACCATTTGCTTTAGATCAGTTCGGGTCCAAGCTCCTGGCTCTGAGCTTCAGCCTTGCCCACCTTGTCACAATGAAATATTCCCCTAGACATTCAAGTTTCATAGCAGATCCCCCAAAGGCACTTTTCCAGACTTCATACCAAGGAGCTGATTTCTGGCCACCTTGGAAATTTCTAGGGTTTGAGCCTTTGAAGTCTTTTTAGTTAGTTGCAACTCCAACTTGGAGGTGGGTCACCTCTAGAGCCCCCATGTCATAGCTTTGCCTCCCAGATCTGTAACCTCAGATAACTCCCACACACCATTTCATAATTCAAATATTAAACTTTTTTTTTCCCAGTAAAATGGTCTGTAGATTACAGGTTCAAGCTGAAGGTAGCCCTGTACCAATGCCAATGTCTCACTACAATTTCTGTTTCTTTTCTTGGGTTCCCAACAGTCTGAGAACAAGGCCATTTTTCTTCCAGGGAAAGAGAACATGCATGTGTGCACACGTATCATTATTACAAAGAACTGGTTCACTTGATTATGGAGATGGAGAAGTCTCACAATCATTTATGTACAAGTTATAGACAATGGGAAGTCAGTGGTGTGGTTCTGGTGTCGATGCCAGAAAGGATGGCTATCTCAGCTTGAACAGGCTGTGAGAATGAGTTCTTTGTCTTTTGTTCTATTTAGGACACCATCAATGGGATGCAGTACATGTTGGGGAAGGAAATATGTTTTACTTGGCCACCAGTTCAAATGTCAGCTTCATCCAGAAGGACACTTACAAACACTCTGAGACCATGTAGCCCAATATCTGGGCATGTTGTGTCTCAGCCAAATTGACAACATAAAATCAATCCTCACAGCCTAGTCTTCACTTGTGTCTGGAACTCATAGTGGCTAACTTGCACATGACCACAAAGGACATCTTCTCAGGTACTGTGGAAAGCCTGACATTTCCCCTGTCTCAGTCAGTCTCCCCCCACACCCAGATAACTCTCAGAACACTGCTGGTGCCTTTTCAAAGTGCTGTCACCTTCCACAGACCCCAATGTACTTTTGCTCTCTCGAACAGCTGCTAAAGTCACTGCTGTTGGAAGGACGATAGTGTTACCTGAGTCACTCCTCAGCTCCCTAAATTTGTTGTTATGTAGGTCTTCACCTCTCAGAGCCTTGATACAAGTCACAGAGAATGACAGAACACCCCAAAACAATTTTCTTTTTTTTATTGTCTCTTTGTCCTTGGCAAGTCTTTCTATGCCTAGGCTGTCTTAGTTTCTGTGAAGATACAGAAAAGTAGTTAAAGCTGCTGTCTTAGCTACTTTTCTGTTGCTGTGATAGCATACCTTGACCAAAGCAATTTAAGGGGCACAGGGTTTACTTTGTCTTACGGTTTCAGAGGGACACAGTCCATGGTAGCAGGCAGGGGACAGCATAGTGACAAGGACGGGACACTGGTTGGTCACATTGGGCCTGTATTCAGGAAGCAGAGAGCCAACAGGAAGTGGGGCCAGGCTATAAACAGTCAAGGCCCACCCCCAGGGATGCACTTCCTCTAGCAAAGGTTCCACTTCCAGAAGGTTTACAATCTTCCCAGACAGCATCCCCAGCTGGGGACCAGGTGTATAAACCAAGTATTCAAGGATGTGATTGTCATTGCAGCTGGTGCTGCTGACAGAAAAATGGAGAGGGGAAAGGCATTCCTCTTAACCATGAAAATAAGAGAAGACAAGTTTGCTTTACTGAATTTCAAGAGCTAGCAGTTACGTGAGTATTTAAAAATCTTTTAAAAGTAAATTATTCTACTTATGGCTAGGGGACCATATAACATATACTAACTATAAATTAATAATAAGAATATATAAGATATTTAAATACTCATAACTCTATTTTAACAAAAGTGATAGAAAATCCATTCTTTTCTTCCTCCCTTGCTCTTCCCCCATCTCTTTCTTGGCAAAAAAGATTTGAAGAAAACTTAAGAGCAGTTTTTACCAAACACTATTTGGAGTTATTTTGTAAAGAAAGCAAAAAAATCTGTTAGTATTAACTAAATGTCTTACCCTGTTCTAGTAAGAAAATCCTAATTAGAAGTGACTGTGACAACTATAAAATTAAAAAAAAGACACAAAAAACTAGATATTTTTAAAAATTTATTTATTTTACATCCCGACTGTAGTTTCTCCTTCCTCCTCTCTTTTCACCCCCCCATCCACTCTTCCTCTGTTTCTTTTCAGAAAGGGCAGGCCTCCCACGAGTATCATATCAACAAAGCATGACATATCAAGTTGCAGTAAGACTAAGCATCTCCCCTTGTATTAAGGCTCAGCAAGGCAATCCAGTATGAGGAATAGGTTCCCAAGAGCCAGCCAAAGCATTAGGTACAGCTCCTGTGCCCAGTGTTGGGAGTCTCACAAGTAGACCAAGCTACACAACTGTCACATATAAGTAGAGGTTCTAGTTTGGTCCCATGCAGGCTCCCTGGTTGTTGGTTCACACTCTGTGAGTTCCTATGAGCCAGGTTAGTTGTTTCTGTTGGTTTTCTTGTAATCTCCTTGACCCTGATGGCTCCTAAAATCCTTCCTTCCTCTCTTCAGCAGGATTTCCCAAGATTGGCCTAATGTTTGGCTGTGGGTCTGCATCTGTTTGCATCAGTTATTGGATAAAAGCTCTCTAATGACAACTGGGGTAGTTACCAGTCTGATCACAAGAGATGGCCAGTTCAGGCTCCATATCCCCTATTGCTAGGAGTCCTAGCTGGGGTCATCCTTGTAGATTCCTGGGAGTTTCCCTTGCACCAGGTTTCTACCAGACCTCAAAATGACCCCCTTTCCAGTCATCTCTTTCAGTTCTCTCCCCCTCCATACACTCCCAGCCTGATACCTCAAGTTTCCATTCCCACTCACCCCAGTCCACCGAGGAGATCTCTTCTATCTCTGCTTTCCAGGGAGATCCATGCATCCCTCTCAGAGTCCTCCTTGTTACCTAGCCTCACTAGGTCTGTTGATTGTAGCATGATTACCCTTTACTTTACAACTAATATCCACTTATGAGTGAGTACATACCATGTTTGTCTTTCTGGGTCTGGGTTACCTCACTTAGGATGCTTTTTTTTTCTAGTTCCATCCATTTGCCTTTAAATTTCCTTATGTCATTATTTTTAACAGCTGAGTAATACTCCATTATAAATATACTACATTTTGTCTATTCATTCTTTGGCTGAGGAGCATCTAGGTTTCTTCCAGGTTCTGACTATTACAAATAAAGATGCTGTGAATATAGTTGAGCAAGTGTCCTTGTGGTTTGATTGAGCATCCTTTGGGTATATGCCCAAGAGTGGTATCACTGGGTCTTGAGGTAGATTGATTCCCAGTTTTCTGAAAACCCACCATAGTGATTTCCAAAGTGGCTGTACAAGTTTGCACTCCCACCGGCAATGGAGGAGTGTTCCCCTTCCTCCACATTCTCTCCAGCATGAGCTGTCACTTGTGTTTTATCTTAGCCATTCTGATAGGTGTAAGAATCTCAGTCATTTTGATTTGCATTTCCCTGATGGCTAAAGATGGTGAACATTTCTTTAAGTGTTTCTCGGCCATTTGAGCTTCCTCTGTTGAGAATTCTGTTTAGATCTGTACCCCATTTTTTAATTGGATTATTTGGTTTGCTGATGTCTAGTTTCTTGAGTTCTTTATATATTTTGGAAATCAGCCCTCTGTCAGATGTGGGGATGGTGAAAATATTTTCCCATTCTGTGGGCTGCCACTTTGTCCTATTGGCAGTGTCCTTTGCCTTACAGAAGCTTTTCAGTTTCATGAGGACCCACTTGTTAATTGTTGATCTTCGTGTCTGTGCTACTGGTGTTCTATTTAGGAAGTTGTCTCCTGTGCCAATGCGTTCAAGGCTGTTCCCCACTTTCTCTTCTATCAGGTTCAGTGTAGCTGGATTTATGTTGAGGCCTTTGAGCCACTTGGAGTTGCAAACTAGATGTTTCAGTTTTTGTTTATTATTTTTAATATTGTTATGAAGTTAGAAAACAATGAGAGACCACCTGAACTCTATTGAGTTGTAATTAGCTGAATTTTTTATTTAATCTGCAGCTGTCCTCAGTTCCTGTGGTGGGGTTTGGAACTGAGGCCTAGCTTAAGGGGTGGGGAGAGGGCATTTAAAGGTCACAGTTCATTTCTGCAACGTTTACAGCTAAATGAGGAACTGCCTCACTTTCCCTGTACACAGGGATGAACAAGTTTACAGAAGCCGGAACAAGCAGTCAATCACTACAACAGTCACACAATTCTGGGGAGGGGGCGAGCAGTCAGGGTTGCCTGGTTAATCATTTGGGGAATTTAGGTCAACGAGTGCTTATCACAAAATGGGCTTTTCCTTAGCTGCCACAATATGTATTTCCCCTCCTTCTCCTTAGTTCTCCTCCTAGTACCCCTAACTTCCAAAATCTTTTTTTTCAGGCCTTTGTCAAATAACACTTTCTCTAAGAGCTCTATTTTCATTTTTTCATTATTTCTGGAGTCTTCTTTCCCCTAGGGCCCTCGTGAGCTTAGCTCAGTTGACAATCTTCATGACTTGATCCCCTCAACCCCCATCTTGTCCCCACCACCTGTAGCGTCACGGGTGGGCGAGCCCTAAACATTTGCTGGATTAACAATGTCAGCTGCTTAAGGTTTTCCCTTCCTTACAAAGTGATTTGTGTTTGCAGGGGATCAGAACCCCTCTCCTCTGTTTAAGGAGTCCCGTGAATTCCCCTACAAAGACTCAGCAACATGCGGTCAGTAAGCTGTCACTGCCCTGGTGGCTTCAGAGTAGAAGGAAGTTTGCCTCAACCACACCAGGTGGCAGTGTGACTTGAGCCTGTAAGGACACCGAGCAGGTCTGTGAAGAAAAACAATGCAGCAATTCTGCAAAGAAAATATTTGAAAATGATTTCACACAAAAGGGCCATATGAGTGCAGCTTTGTGCATTTAAATCAGGGTTCAAAGATGTGTATGATTTGCAGTGCTGCTTCTGACAGGGTGGAGTGAAGAAAGGGTATATATGCACATGGAAATACATGCATATCCCGGAAGACTGTAGGAACATCTTGGCATTTATATAAAAGAATAGATCTGATCATATTCAAAGTTCTTATGATTATACTTATTTGTGTATATAGGAGTAGTTGCAAAAGACACAATTATTCCTTGAAATAAAAACAACCAGATTATCCCAGCCACTAAAAAAAAATCAAGATACTAATCTGATATTCAAGATACAATGTTTTTGGAATTTTAAAATGCTTGATTTTGGTTCAGGAGAATGCTTTGTGTAATATGATTTTCCACATACATACCCTTATTGTCTATCATCAGAATTCTAGCTTAGGTGTTAACTGAGCTAGAGATGGGAAGAAATAAGAGCAGTTCACGAATTGCACTGCTCTGGTATTGACATATTTCTCCACGCAGTAGCATGTGCTGCAGTGTTTAGGAGGAGCCATTACTTCAGTACTGCAGTTGGGCTTCTGAGTGTCTGTTGGAAGTGAAAGACAGAGCAGGCATTAGTAGAGCAAAATCTCTCCGGTAGGGCTTATTGTGGACATTTCCGATGCCCAGCATTCTTTAAGAGTCTAGTGCTTAGAGAATCTCCGAGGTTCATGCATTGTGCTTCCCCAGCTTGCAGGAGGAAACGTGCTTTCCTGGATTCGTATGCACCTTTGATTCAGAATGGGCAATGGGAGAAAAGAGGACAGAAAGTTTGTTATCTGGCATGTTGGGCTCTGTAGGAGTATCAGAGCTAGTCTTCGGCATCTGGTCCCGAGCATCCCTGTGTGAGTTGTAGCACTGTGCAAGTCCTGGTTTAGCTGGTGAGTGTATCAGCAGGGTCCTTTAATGAAGTAAAGAGTAATTAGAGATTGTTTCTGACTGCTCAAGATCCATGTCTGGCTCTCAAGTCTTCAAATGTCCGTGAACTCCTGCTAGACTTTAGTGAGTATTTTGTTTGTTTGTTTGTTTAAGCCAGCCAAAGTTAATTTTGTTGTTTGCCTGTGGTGATACATTGTGTACCCTAATAAAATTTACCTGAAGATCAGAGAGACAAAGGAACAAGTCACTGCCACGTCTCACCTCACCAATTCCACGAATCCTCTGACTGAAATCCTCTGAGTCCTCACCCGAAAGACTCCAGCCAAAAAAGCCTCTAGCTGAAAGGGACGTTTCTGCTCAAAAGCCTTTAGTTCCTATCTCCTCACGTCTTATATACCTTTCTCTACCCAGCCATCACTTCCTGGGATTAAGGGTGTGTGTGCTTCCCAGTACTGGGGTTAAAGGTGTGTGCCACCACTGCCTGGCTCTGTTTTCTCTCCTAGACCGAGTCAATCTCATGTAATCCAGGGTGACTTTGAACTCACAGAGATCCAGATGGATCTTTGCTTCCTGAGTGCTAGGATTAAAGGTGTGTGCCACCACTGCATGGCTTCTATGTTTAATCTAGTAGCTTGTTCTGTTCTCTGGTCTTCAGACAAATTTTATTAGGGTACACAATGTATCACCACGTTTGCCACTAGAAGTCCCGATTGAACTGGGAATAGTGTTGTCTAGTTCTCTTCTCCTGAATTCAGCTTCTAAGGCTGCATTATGCTCAGAGCTTACAGTTCTGGTGGATGAAAGACTCCCAGTGCTGGAGTCCACAACCTGATCTTCAGAGGAGACTCTGCTCTGCTTGGTGCCCATATGTGAACAGGGGACCAGGAGGAAACACAGACTTATGGGTAACTTGTCAAATTATAACTGTGATATTAATCTGGGGAGATTGTCATATGAAAACAGGACAGGAGGAGAATATGATCATTGCAATTTTGAGTTGATCAATGATACAAAAAATGAGTTAAAGCCCTGGCAACTAAGGAAAAGTAAAGTTTCATGATTTCCGCCTGTCAGTGGGGTGTTCTCTGCAATCCCCAAACTAGAGCTGTGCTTGGAAGCAGCAGATATTGAAGAGGACCTTCTTAGTGAAACATTACCTTTTAATTCAAAATTTAACTATTTTTGAAAAGCAGAACAGACCGTTGTTCAGTTCGGTTGGTTCCCTATCTCCCTTCTAGCTCCAGAGTCCTTCTTTACTGTGTGGAGTCCTTAGCATTGGGCTAGCACTGGCTACTTCACTCTGCCTTTCTCCACCGTCCCAGAGAAGGCAGGTGGCCTGTCCCTGGCTGATGAGAATGCTGCCCCATCTGTCTCCTGTTCACATGTGGGGCATGATCTCCGCAGGACAAATCAGCCTCCTCTGAGACCTGAGACATGAACTCTGGGAGTGAGAGTGCCCACTAGGATGGCAAGCTCTAAGGATGAGTGCTCTGTCCAGCCATTTGCAGGAAGCTGTTTATGCTGAGAGATGAGGAGACAAACAAAAAGAGAAGGAGTGGGGATGAGAGACAGAGCTCGGAGAGTTGTTAAGCTCTGATTCCACTGTGTTTTCTGATTTGGCTCCCAGCACTTGTAATCACGAGTCTTTGTAAACATTTCTAGTAAAACCCTAGTACTTATGTATTATTTTTCTCTCTACCATGCCTGTGTTGTGCATTCAGTAAAAAGAAGAAAAAAAATAACGTACATGTGTATTTCTTTGAATTTCAAAGTAATAGATGTCTAATATGGAAAAACTGGAAAATATTAAAAACATGAACATGTCTAAGAAATGTTAAATAAGTCAACCATAAGCCTACCTCCTAGAAAAAAATTATTTAATCCCATAGTCAGTTTCATGTTTGGACAGTTGTGAGCATACAAGGTGTAATAATGCGCTCTCTTTTTTAAATAATATATTGTGAACATTTTTGTACATTCTATTAATCTTCTTCTATTGAATAATTAAGTTGCTAAGCCATGTTGAACAGTAATGTTGAAAATGGTTAATTGACAAGTGCCAGGATAGTGTGTGGTAGACATGTTTCCTAGTGAGGTGCAAAAACAGATTTACATAAATCACTCCTATCACTCAGTATTACCAATGCTAATTCACTAAATATGTTCTGCAACTGAAAAAAATGTGTTTGGAAGACAGTGTTGTGCCAAGCTCCCATGAACTTGATTCCAGGATACCAAGGAAGCACCCTGACCTTATGTGGTGGAGCAGATATGTATGATACAGTGAGTCTGGGGTGGGCATAGAAAGCAAGTTTAGGTACCAGTGGCATAGAAAACAAGGGTTCAGTGTTCCCAAGACTTCTGTGGAAACAGAAAGCTTGATATGCCATGTGAGGATACTGTTGCCTGTCCTTAGTGTCCATCTGTCCTCCAGGTTTGCTTCTCTATTGCTGTCATAAACACTACCCAAAAGCAACTCGGGAGAAGGGAGTGTTTATTTGACTTACAGGATACAATTAATTATCCAGGGAAGCCAAGGCAGGAACTCAAAGCAGGAACTTTGAGGCAGGAACTGAAGGGGAAACCTCAGGGGTACGTTGCATACTGGCTTCTCTCAGGCTCATGTTCAGCAGTCTTTCTTATACTGCCCAGGCCTCCCTGCCCAGAGATGGTACTGCCTACAGGGATGGGTCCCTGCTACATAAATTAACAATAAAAAAATGCTTCCTAGACATGCCCACAGGCCAATTTCATGGAGGCAATTTCTGCATAGAGATTCCTTCTTGCCAGGTATGTATAGGTTTATGTCAAGTTGACAAACTATGATACTCTCTAAGGTTAAGGCTAGATGCTGCATTCATCTGTAGTACCATGAGTTCTGAATCAACCCACATTTTCAACTTCTGGATTCTTGACTATAACTCACCAGAGCCAGATAACTCTGAACTGGAGGCTAAGGCAGGAAGATCACTTAAGTGTAGAAGTTCAAGTCCAGCCTAGTAACATAGTGATCCCCAATTTTTTTGTATTAATTAATGAATGACTTCATTTTTACATCCCAACCACAGTTTCCTCTCCCTTCTCTCCTCCCAGTTCCTACCCCCGACCTCCTCTCTTTCCCTCAACCCCATCCACTCCTCCTCCTTCATTTCTCTTCAGAAAAGGGCAGGCCTCCCATGGATATCAACCAGCCATGGCATATCAAGTTGTAGTGAGACTCCTCTCCTATTAAAGCTGGACAAGGCAACACAGTATGAGGAATAGTGTCCCAGAAACAGGCAACAGAGTCAGAGACAGTACCTGCTCCCACTGTTAGGAGTCCCACAAGAAGACCAAGCTACACAACTGTCACATGTATGCAGAGGGCCTAGGTCAGTCCCGTGCAGGCTCCCTAGTTGTTGGTTCAGACTCCGTGAGCTCCTATGAGGCCAGGTTAGTTGATTCTATGGTTTTTTTTTGTGTGGTGTCCTTGACTCTTCTGGCTCCTACAATCCTTCCTGCCTCTCTTCCACAGTATTTCCTGAGCTCTGCCTAATGTTTGCCTATGGGCCTCTGCATCTGTTTCCATCAGTTGCTGGGGGAAGCCTCTCTGATGACCACTGGACTAGGCACCAATCTATGAGTGTAGCAGAATATCATTAAGAATAATTTCATTGACTTTTATTTTGCCAGTTGTGTTTGGTTCTATCCCAACTCTCTGGGCTATCCTACTTTTGGGTCCTGGAATCTTAAATAGTCAAGAATCACTTAAAGAAATCTCCAACACCCTTAGCTACCAGGGAAATGAAAACTAACTTTTTAAAAGGTAGTATAGATGTATGCATGTACATGGTATGAGATTTGAACAAATATATAATGGATATAGACTTTGAATGTTCTAGGATATTGTGGTAGTTTGAATGAAAATGGTCCCCATAGGCTCATAGGGAGTGGCATTATTTGAAAGAATTAGGACATGTGGCCTTGAGTAGGTGTGGCCTTGTTGGAGGAAGTGTGTCACTAGAGGTGGGCTGTGAGGTTTCAGAAGCCCAAGCCAGGCCCAGTGGCTCATTCTCTTGTTCTTCTTCCTGCCAACCCAATTGTAGACTCTCAGATACCTCTCTAGCGCCATGCCTGCCTGCATGCCACCATGCTTCCTGCCATGATGATAATGGACTAAACCTCTGAAACATAAGCCAGCCCCAACGAAATGTTTTCCTTTATAAGAGTTGCTGTGGTCATGGTGTCTCTTCATAGCAATGGAACTTTAACTAAGACAACTACTTCTGGATCAACACTCTTTGGCAGACCATAATCCAGGACTTACTGTCAGTAGTGGTTGAACATATCTCTGTTCTGCACACACATGCTCCAAGGCTGTGACCACTTGGTCCTTGGCTGAGTGCAGGGAATTTGGAGAAAAAGTTATATTTCCCCAAGAGCAGGATATTGCTGACAGTTTGGAGTTCTCAGTGGCTCTGATGAGTTGTAGCCATGAATCCAGAGCAAGGTGGAGAAGGGAATTGACTGAGCACATATGGAGAGGTTTCTTTTGCTCTTATAGAAAAGAGGGGTGCTTTGCTGTTTGTTCAGCTGGTTCTTGAGACAGGGTCTTGGCTCTAAATTCGAAAGTGAGAAGCATGAAAAAAATGAGGAGTCAAGGAGATGGCAGTTCCCTGTAGAGGCATGGTGTGTTCCTTTCTGTTAGAACCCTGGCATTGCTGGGCTGGCAAGTTAGAACTACATTTCCCAGTTCCCATGAAGGTATGATTGGCTACTACAGAACCGTGTAAGATGCAGCCATTGGGACAGCCCCTTAGAAGAGGATTATGGGGACCAATACATTTCTTCTCATTTCTCCTCTGCACTCCTTCTGTTTTTTTCTCTGTCATCTCCTGCTAGTTAGTTGTCCAGAAGCTACCAGGGAAAGGCCAAGGGAGCTGGAGTCACTGGTCCTAATGTTCTTGAGCTACCAACAGAGACTCCGGGAACTATTCCATTCTGGACTTCTAGTTTCTGAAGAAAAACAATTGTTTGAGTAATTCAGGTTTCCTGAACTCAGTTCCCTACTAAGACACAACTAACATCAAGGCCCTTGACTGAGAATCTCGTGCCACGGACTTCTTCCTGCTTAAAGAAGGGACCACAGGAAGAGAAGTGAGTTTGTGAGAGGATTTCAGGATATCCTTTTAGACATGTTAGTGTGTCTGTGAGACAGTCAAGAGCAGGAGAAGTTCATGCAGCTGTCTACAGAATATGGTATTTATGGTCTAGAGAAGAATATTAGGGCCACTGAGGCACAGGCAGACTATAAGGTCACAGGGCTGGAGATCTCCAGTGAATTATTAAAGAAAAGGAAGATGAAAGCTGCGGAGTTGAACTGGTAACAACTCTCAAACCTGGAGATTGAGAAGTGATGTTTTTGAAAAGGAGCAAAGGAAACTGGGAAGTGCTGTCTCTGAGGAGAAGAACAAGGAGATAAAAAAAATCTGGAAGCTAAGAGAGGGAGCCATGGGTTTTGATGTATGGAGGGCTCTGTGACCAGGACAAAAACAATTTAAGTGCAATGATAGAAAAGAAATACTGATTGGAGTGTGGTGGGAGAAAGGGTTGAAAGGCAATGGAGGAGCAGTTACAGAAAATTGTTTTGGAAAAATACCTTCATGAAGGGAAGCAGGAAATGGGGTGAGATTCCAGGTCAAGGGGAGCTCCTTTTTTTTTTTTTTTAAACAACAACAACAACAACAATATAAGATATAAGAGTGTATTTATATAATGTTAGAAATGTCTACAAGAGGCAGTGCAGCTGATATTGAAGAACAGTAATGATAACTATAGCCATGTCCTTAATAGTTGAGATGGTACATGCTTTAGTGAGTAAGTGAGGGTTTGGGAATTGCTAGGAACATAGGCAGCTTGTTGATTGTAACATTGAGTGTGAGTGTAGAAATGTAATTAGATTTTTACGTTAATAACATCCTCCAAACTTCTTTAATTTCTTCTCCTTTTGAATGCAACAGCAGCAAAATCATCATTTGAGAATGAGGAAGGAGATATTTGAATGGAAGATTCAGAATAACTGTAGAGAGGAGGGACAGGGGTTAACAGGACAGTGATGGTGTCCTTAGGATCCACCAGAGGCTAGTGGTCATGAACATGAAATCAGCCCAGTTAGCCTGGCTTGGTGGTCTTGTACAATACATTTAGAAGATTAGGCAATGGTAGCTAGGGCAATTTAACCCAAGCTATTGTTTATTCAACTAAAAGGAGGCTGGGCATGGTAGTACTTGCCTGTAATCCTAGCACTTGAGAGGTAGAGGCAGGAGAATCAGGAGTTTGAGTCTATGTAGGCTAGGCTATATTGTGAGAATTTGTCTCAAAGCCAACCAACCAACCAACTAACCAACCAACCAACCAACCAACCAAACAACAACACAAAACTTCAAGATTATTATCTAAGTTCCTTATATTGCTTTGCAGTCAGTATTCCTGCTCCCATCCCAACAAAAACATTGGTCTGTTCTTTTAGAGTCCCTATGTATAAGTTTAAATGATGTCAGCATTTCATTTCATAGAAATGGAATTATAAAGTATGTGCTATTTCTATGCCTAGCTACGTTTGCTCAGCATACTGTCTACTTATTGTGCACATTTCTTCTTTATTCCCTTTTTATCCTGAGTGGTATTCCATTGGATAAACATTTAAAAAAATCTGTCTGTTCACCTGTGGATAGGCAGAGGCTTCCAGTTTCTGTTGTTACTGACATTTATATACAACTCTTTTTCTTTGTTTTTGATTTTTTAAGAAATATTTTATGTGTATTGGTGTTTTGCCATGGGTGTCAAGTCCCCTGAAACTGGAGTTACAGACTGTTGTGAGCTGCCATGGCGGTGCTGGGAATCGAACCCAGGTCCTCTGGAAGAGCGGTAGTGCTCTTAACCACTGAGCCATCCCTCCAGCCCTTGTTTTGAGTTTTTGAGACAAAGTTTCACTGTGTAACCCAGTTTTACCTCTAACTTTCAATTTTTCTGTCTCAGCCTTCTGAGTGCTAGGATTGCAACTGAGCAACACCACACCCTGCTCAATGTACAAATCTTTCATGTGCATGTGTTCTAATTCTCTTTGGTAAATACCTATGATGATAGTCATTGCTATTATTTATTTTGGTTTTGCATAGTGGTATGTTTGATTCTAAAACGTCTTAAAAGTTATCCAGTGATAAAAGTTATCACTGTAACTACCATTCAAAGAAGGAAGCATTAACCCTTTGCTGAGAGTCCAAGGGGACACTAACCTTGTGACTCCTCAGCTTCTGGTGGAGCCATCACATTAACAGTTTCTTGATCCGATGAACAATGGTAAAGTGAACAATCCTGGGTACTCTGATGGAAGCAGACACTGTAGGAAGAAAGGCGTGAGAGTGGTATTGATCCTCAATACTCCACCCTCTGCAGCAAGAGCAGGAGGAGCCTTGCCCTGCACCCTCTGCTTTGAGGGTCTGTTTGTGCATTCTCTTGGCCTACCAGTTCTTGCTGTATTCTGGAAGATAACTGGAGTAGTTTGAAAGAAAATGGCCTCCAAGGGGAGTGGCATTGTTAGGAGATGTGGCTTTGTTGGAGAAAGTGTGTCACTGTGGGGGCAGGCTTTGAGGTCTCTTTTGTTCAAGCTTCCCTCAGTGTGACTTTCAGTCGATTTCCTGTTGCCTGCAAGATGTAGCACTCTCAGCTCTAGTACTGTGTCTGCCTGCACGCCATCATGCTCCCAGTCATGATGATAATGGACTGAACCTCTGAAACTGTAAGCGAGCCACCCCAATTAAATGTTTTCTTTGTAAGAGTTGCCCTGGCCATGGTGTCTCTTCACAGCAACAGAAACCTTAACTAAGACAATAAGAGTAAAAAATTAAGTGTTACTGCAGGGAAGATGGCTTTTTTGTTGTGATGCATAACTTCTAAGTCAATACCCATAAAGGTGGTCCAGAGAGGATCACAACCTCTCTCCTCCCTGGACCCTTGGAATTCTAGCTCTAGACGCCTGGATGAAGTGTCCTCTTTTCCAAGTGTGAAGTATCTCTGAGATATTGTTGTGTAGCTTCTGGAGAGAAGTGAACAAGTGTCTGTGTACCCCAGAGGGGACACCAATGACAAGACCAATGAAATGACTTCCAAAATACAGCAAGAACTGGTAGGCCAAGAGAATGCACGAACAGATCCTCAAAGCAGAGGGTACAGGGCAAGGCTCCTCCTGCTCTTGCTGCAGAGGGTGGAGTATTGAGGACCAATACCGCTGTCACGCCTTTCTTCCTACAGTGTATGCTTCCATCGGAGTACCCAGGATTGTTCACTTTACCATTGTTTATTGGGTCAAGAAATTGTTAATGTGATGGCTCCACCAGAAGCAAAGAAGTGACACTCAGTGGAGTCACGAAATGAGGCAGTGGGTTCACTGGGGTCACTCACAGGAGCACGGGTAACACGGAGGCTGCTGCATCCCAGCAGGGCCCGTCCCAGCAGGGCCCGTCCCAGCACAGTGACTCATGAAAGCTGCATCATCAGAACCTCCGACTTGTCAGCTCCACAGGAGTTTCCTCTTCCCTACAACGGTTCTCTGATTTTATAGCTTTGGGGAGAGGCCTGGAAAGTCTGTTAACTTCTTTAGCTTCCTCAGCTTCCTGCCTCATTTGAGTTTCCTGGGTCTGGTTAGCTCCTTGAATCTCAGGAGTCTCTCTCTCCTCCAGGAGGGACTGTTTCAGTTCGGAGGGAACAGTAGCACACTAGGTACCATTGCTTTAAAGGCTGTCAGATTCCCCCCAAAGGACACAGTGACATACTCTGCAGCAAACAGTTCCATTTGCAAATGAAGATTTGTAACCAATTTATTGGGACTTCTCTTTCCACATAATTCTTCAGCACCTGACAGAGCCTCTGGCATTCACTGAGTCAATCCATTAATTTAAAAAAAAAAAAAGCAATCAATATTCTAAAACATCTCATCACAAAATTAGGAATTGGGTAAAGATAATTGAAGTAGAAGAAAAAGAACACATAGTTCCTATGGCTTTCAGTTCTTCTCTGGCAATAAATTTTCATGAACTGTTTGGGCTCTTGGGTAAATTGTTATATATGTATATATATTTAAAGTCTGTGATTATTTGTAGGCTTTTGCTTGTATCTTTATATTTATGCTAAATATCTATGGGCAATTGCAAGTCAAATGCCTTCTGTCCATAAATTGTTCATTTAACATAGCACTCACCAAACATCACTTAAATCAATGTTAATTGTAGGCAAGACACAAGTGCTTTATCACGTGCCTTTAAAATATTTAATTAGGAAATGAGGAGTTGGGGAAATGGCTCAGCTGGTAAAACACTGCCAGGGAGGTGTGAGGACTTGGGACACCCAGAACTCATGCAAAAGCTTGGTGGGCATGGTGGATCCCTGTAACCTCAGCACGAAGGAGGCAGAGATGGGGTCCCATGGACAAGCTGGCTGTCTAGACTTACTGTAATTGGTGAGCTCCAAGTTCAGGGACAGTCCCTGCCACAATACATACCGAGGGAAGAGGTGAAGGAAGGCACCCAGTGTCAGCTTTGGCCACCCTCCTGCAGTGTACCTGTGCACATGTCCACCCAAACTCATGTTCACCCACGGAACTGGCTAGTTGTATGTCAGCTTGGTGCAAACGAGGGGCATCCAAGAGGAGGGAGCCTCAACTGAGAAAATGCCTACGTAATGTCAGGCAAGCCTGTGGGGCGTTTTTTTGATTAGTGATTGATGTGGAAGGGCCCAGCCCATT